>NC_056728.1:99032370-99078705 GCF_019279795.1 Protopterus annectens | reverse complement strand
TTATTGATTATTAGGGGTTAGCAAATAGTTGATTTGTTTTCATTGTTACAAATCGTATTATTTTTCTTTTTATTTTATTTATTAGTTATATATATTAGTACACATATATAATTTTACTGTACCACAGGTTTATAGGCAGGTGTATTAATTGTATTTAGTTTTATTGTTGTATCCATAACAGGCATTGGATTCCGCAAATATGTCTTATGCTGTTTGTGCCTTTAAATATTTGATGTTTAGTAGTTATAATTTGATCAATTGATGCAGCAGCATGATATATAGTTAAGTGCGCTACAATGATTTTTTCGTTTAAATGTATTGTGTTTATATATATTTTTTATATATTTTTATTGTTGAATTTAATAACAGGTATTGAATTTCATAAAAATGCTATATGCTGTTTGCACCTTTAAATACTTGATGTTTTAGAAGGTGTAATTGATTAATTAATGCATTAGTATGATATATAAGTTCAGTGCAATACAAATGATTTTAACGTCTGAAGAAGCGGACAAGTTCCGTGAAAGCGCTTACGTATTCTGTTTTGCTACATTAAATATATGTTTTTAACATCTTAAGTGGTTTTAGCACGTATTTTTACCTAGTGGACTTGAACAGTTGCCTAGCAGTTTCCTAATTTGGGATTTATTTTCTGTTTTTTATATATATATACATATATATATATATATATATATATATATATATATATATATATGTATATATATATATATATATGTGTGTGTGTGTGTGTGTGTGTATCTGTGTCTGCATATCTGTGTCTGTGTATCTGTATCCTGGGGATGTTGATGGCTTCCACATATTACATGTCCTATGGGAGGCAGACTGTACTTGGTAGTGTATTGCAGGGCGCATGTGTTTGGCTGTCTGGGGATGCCTATTCGTAAAAGATGTATAGTGTGTGGGGCCTCTCACCCCATTAACGGTGCATGTGGACATATGTGTATTTGTTAATCTGCCATTGCTATCTACAGATGTATGGCCATATATACCTATATAGATATATATATCTGCTAACATATATATAACTATGTCCGCATATACCTACATAGATATATATCCGTGTACACATATGTAACGTGCTGTGTAAATGTAGACACATATATGCGTCGATTTAGGCATATGCATGTACATATGTGCATATATAGTGATATATATGTATATAGAGTTAGTAAAACTATATATAACATATATATATATATATATATATATATATATATATATATAGAGAGAGAGAGAGATATGTTGTATCTGTTTAGATTTTAAAGATAATTATACACACAGACATCTAGGTGTTGGTATACATTCTCTGTACTGTTGCATGACGGGACTGGATGATATGTGTCTGAGAACATTGCATTTCTGATTATCTGTCATGGCTCAGTGGTACATCACCTTGTCTAGGGTGTGCAGGGTCCTTGGTTTAAGCCTTGCAAGACCTGTTTGTTTTGTTGCTGGGCAGAACACGGGCCATTGGATACAGAGTGATTAAGGAACTTTTAAGCAGTTATAAGTAGGTTTGCATGGGTTTGTGCGATGGAAAGCACTGCTAACCTCCGCTTATGTTTTCTCACACTCAGCTTCAGAATTTCTCAACCTGTGTAGGCATAGCTTACCCCCGTGCAATCCCGTGTAAACCCACTTACTGCTGCTTAAATGTGCTTAGTGCCACTTACCCCATGCTAATTTCTTTAAAAGAAAAGAAAAAGAGGTTGATAGGAAAGTGGTGATAAAAGGGGAACAAAGAGGTGAAATAGCTAGGCATTTGCAGAAAGGGTATAGGAAAGGTCCATAGCTGCCCATTTCTTCTACAGCAACAGCTTTGCATATACACTAGATTTGGAGATATGTTTGGACCCTCAAACCCCTGGGAGAGGGGTGAGGACAACATATATTTATTATGATTCCAGTTAGACCAGATTACATGTGTCCAGTGGACAAGTGTGCAAAATGGACAGCTATGTATGGGGCGAGATTTTTTGTGGGAACAGATTGCCCTTTTGTTTTTTTCAGGTGAGAGTGGGATGTTGGAGAGGGGTAGTAGGTATATTTGGGGAGGTAGGTTGGGTAGGTTAACAGACAAGACTAACAAGATGCATACAGGGGTGGTATATGACACATGTGGGGGGTAAACACCTTGGACAGGGAGGGGTGTTTGGAAGTCGCAAGCCCATGAGCCCCCAACTAGAAAGAGTGGGACTGAGGTCCCCAACCATGGGCAGTCACCACTGCACCTTCATTGCCCCAAAGGTGGCTGTGCTGGGGGCTGTGTAGGAGGGGCAGGCTCACCCTCTAATTGCACCACTCGGCTCTCAAGCTGGTGTAGCCAGTCTCAAAACTCCAGATCGAACTCCCTACGCACCACGGTCTGGACATGTTAAAGGGTGACAGGTTCCCCTCTGTGCCCACTCCATGGGGGGGTGAGCCCCATCCCCTGCAATGGTTCCACCCGAAGGTGGCACAGGGCCCTCAGAGGAGGAGGTCCCAGGGGTGGGACAGGCGCATCCACTGGGACCGGCCTCCCCATATGAGCTATGTTGTAGCAGGTTTATGACAGATATGGGTTAGTAACAGTCAACAGCATTCAGAATTAGTTATAACAGCATGCATAGGTATTCCCATTCACCCAGAACACCAGATTTAACACAGTTACAGAGCAAGCAAAACACATGCATATATGGAACAACAGTTGCCATTACAAGAGCATGCAGGTTTCATTGATGGCAACAGGCCACCAATATGGGTGTATTTTAACATGGCACATGCATAGAAACAGATGTGAATATTTATAAACCATTAGGACATATGTCCCAACAAATGTTTGGGGTGTACACATACCAGTTGAGGAGTGTCACTGGGTTATTATGTACATATGGTAAAGTAAAGGTGAGAGAGAGAGTTCAACTAACAACTAATATATCCTTGTAGTTTCACAACATTCTTAGTCACTGCAGTGATCTTTCCCTTACATGTATTATTACACTACCCAATGGCCTTATATTGTATACTGGTATGTTTATAGATTACTATATACGTGACCTGTGTCTTACATACAGGCGTGACAGGATGCAGGTGTTAATACAACATATGTTGAGAATTGCTGTCATACACTTTGGGTGAGGTGCTAGAATGACAGGTTTGTTTTCATATGCATTCTATGACTATGTACACATTTGACTATCAGTTATATGTCATTGATGGCTGCCTACATTTCTTGGATCATCACACTGAGTTTTCAGGGGAACAGGGTACCAGGCTGGCGATATGGGCCATTTGTCTGGACATGCTGTACAGATTGGAACAGTTGTGGGGTATGAATATGCATACAACCTTCAATTTGAACATTCTAGCACATTCTGTACAGTTTTGGGGTGTAATTATGCATTCAGCTTCCTATTTGAACATTGTTACAAAATCTGTACAGTTATGGGGTATGGTTATGCATTCAATTTAGTGGCACTCCCAGGATTCAAACCCCTGCTGTGTGCGACAAAAATTATAGCTAACATCACAGTACACTGTGCTATCAGCGAATTGATGTAAAGCTTTCTACTGTTTTCTATCTAGGTATCCCTCACTTGTACAATATGACTGACCTCTTGGCACTTCCAACATTGTTATACAGGACTTCATACACATTTTATCTGCATACCACAGTGTGGGTGACACTGCTTAAACTACAACAGTACTATTTATAGTATGCAACAGTTCGCCAACATATGACAGAAGAGTAACCAGAAGCACTCCAGGGGTTATACCTTTATTCACAGACTATTACACATTTGTTTCTACTGGTACAACACTTTATGAGGCTCTTATATTTATTTGTTATGACAGTACATGCAGACTAATTACTAACCTACCTTGTGATGCAGCCTTTGCAACCTAGCATCATGGGCTTGCTGGTTCGCAGCCCAGTCATCTGCAGCTGTCGGAGGAATACAGTGATATTTAGCCATACCTATCTATAGTATACACAAGCTAGGCAATTCTTAACTACTTAATGGAATGAGTACTTACGCAGTACTGGGGCATTAGCCATCTGCCAAGACTCCTGGATCCACTGTTCCGGTACAACCCCCCTCCACCGCTTCAGGTCAGCATGGTGGTGCCTGACCTGCTCACCAGTCTGAGGGATACCTGTGGCACTAGTGAGGTCACGGGCGAAACTGTCCCAGACCTCCGTTTTATACGGCGAGCCCTGGTACTGGCCCTGCAGTGGTCCCTCCTCATAGTGTTTTACCAGGAGCCATAGCATGAGTTTTGACTCCTGGATGCCCCAGCACTGTGCTCTAAAGTGAGTGCTTTCACACTGTACATAGATTCAGTTCACATGTTTGGTTTGATTTTCCTGTGGTGAAGATTAGTTTGCTGATACCTCATTCATTTGTATTGCTATGATGGCTTAGTGGTTGACTACTGTGACTATAACTTATAGGGTCCTGAGTTTGATCCTTGCAGAGGCAGTTTATTTTGTTGCTGGGCAGAACATGGACCGTTGGGTATAGAGTGATTGAGGCACTTTAAAGCAGTTGTGCTCGGGTTTGCATGACGATAAGCATTGCTAACCTCCAGTTACAGTTTCTTAAACCAGTTAGCTTCTACTTTGCTTAATCTGTGTAGGCAATGCTTACTGCCGCCCACACAGGTGTACTCCCACTTGCTGCATACCCCTGTGCTACTTCATGTACATGTCAGTATTATACATGCTTAAGTCAGGTGTACATATCAGGTATGACTGTTCACAAAGGTCAATGTAAGGTTAAGTGGAATTCCAGTTTAGCATTTCTGGTTAGGCTACACTCAGGTATTCGGGTTAAGTTTAGTTATGCCATACCTGTGTTGTAGAGTAGATATGAATAGTGGAGGTGTAGGCAGGTAGGGGGAGGGGGTACATTTTAACTGTATAGTAGGCCGTTCGACTGATTGGTGGGGGAGCGGTAGTGCAGGTTTGAAGGGTGTTGGGATATATATGCGAGGCAGGACAGGAGGTGTCAGTGTCAGTAGTTAGTGTAGAGGTCTGGAGTGTTGGGGGGTGGCGGACTTCGCCAGGTGGTGATCCAAGTGTGCTTGGGTTTTCCCTTCATGTGTTATTTATATGTGTAGTCTGGGATGGCTGCAGTAATACACCTGGGTTGGGGATTCCAGATTCTGCCAATATAGTTGTATGGAGGGTGTCACCTACTTGTGACTGTGAACATTACTACGAATGCAACAGGGGTCGATAGGTAAGTGGTGTTATTGGGCCACACAGAGGGGCTGATAGTGGGGACATGTCCAGGGATGTGCAGGATGGCTGATGGGAAGGTCCACAGCTGGCCATTTCTTGCACAGAGACAGCTGTGTATATACTCTGCATTTGAGGGTAGGTCTGGACAGTCACACCCCTGGGTGGGGGTGGGGACACACAGCAATAATACCTTGGGATGCCAATTAGTTCGGCTTACATGCCTACAGTGGGGTGTTGCAACCAAGTGTTATTTGGTGTCATTTAGTGGGTTTGCAACAACACATCTGGTTATACCGTCCTTTGCCATGTAAATTAGACTTTGCTGCAGTGGGACTCATACAGGGGGTGGCTGCTCGTTAGGCGTCGGCTCTGCCCAATGCACACTACTACTTACATCCCTGGGGCGGTCCACATAGAACCACTCCAGCCAACACCTGCACAGCTAGGCCCATAATTTCATACCCATAGTTCCCAGACCGCACATCCTCTTCAGCACTCTTCCTTACTCCGGGTGCAGGTCGAGTCTGGCCACACCAGTACACACTACCCACTCCCCACTTCTCGTGACCCATTACATATGTTGTCCCGCCCCATGGAGCATCAGGCTTCCCCAACCTTGTAGTCTGAGAACATGAGTGCCCTGCCATTGGACATCTGTATAATGGCTGGAAACCCAAAAATCATAGAATGTTTGTGTTGTCCCACAAGGGACATTCTTGTCTTTGTTTCAAGATTAAACTTGGCGGGTCTGTCCCACTGATAGTATCCTGCCTATAGTCTGGGAAGCAGTGGTGTGTTTACTTTTATTGTGTGTCTGTATGTTTCACCTGTCTAGCTGGGGGGGGTTGATGCTACATGTTACACGTTTGTTGATTGGACCCCTCACCCCCATTGGCATGGCCTGTGAACATATGTAATTCTTAACTGCTGTATCATATCCCAGCTATATATATATGTGTATATTTACAAACATGTATCCATATATATCTATATATATATATATATATATATATATATATATATATATATATATATATATGTGTGTGTGTATATATATATATATATATATATATATATATATATATATATATATATATGTATGCATATATATATATATATATATATATATATATATATAAAACGACATATAGCTGTATGGGTGTCTGCATATGTATATATCTATATGTGGGTATTTATGTGTGTATACATTTGTACTACGGAGAGGGAGAGGTATATCTCCATGTAGTTATGGGTATATATACACACACATACCTCTACATATTTACATCTACATCTGGTTATACCGTTCTTTGCCATGTAAAATAGACTGTGCTGCAGCGGGACTCGTAGCAGGATTAGCTGCTCATTGGGTGACAGCTCTGCCCAATGAACACTATTGCTTACATCCCTGGGGCAGTCCGAATAGACCCACTCCAGCAAACACCTGCATGCCCAGACCCATAATTACATACCCATAGTTCCCCCACCCGCACCTCCTCTACAACACTCATCCTTACTCTGGGTGCAGGTTGGGTCTAAACACACCATTGCACATTGCCCACTCTCCACTTTACTGGACCCATCTCGTACATTGTCTGGGCCCATGGGTCATCAGGCTTTCCCACCCTTGTAGTCCGGGTATGTACATGCCCCGCCTTGATAGGTCATCGCATGGGCTTCCTCCTATAACAAGACAATTTTTGGGGTGTCTCGCAAGGGATGCTCCTGTCTCTGTTCTAAGATTAGACTTCTCGGGTCCACTGCGTTTCCCCCCCCAGTTATATCTTGCCTGTGGTCTGGGGAGCAGTGGATTGTTTACATTGTTTGTGGGTTTGTTTGTATGCTTCCCATGTCCGGCTAGGGAGAGGGTTCATGCTACGTGTTACATGTTTCTTGCTTGGGCCCCTCACCTCCATTGGCATGGCCTGTGAACATATGTCATTCTTAAGTGCCGTATCTTATCATAGCTATATATCTGTGTATATCTACACATACACACACACACACACACACACACACACACACACACACACACACACACACACATATATATATATATATATATATATATAATGTATATGTCTGCATACACACACATATATATATATATATATATATATATATATATCTAACGACATGTGGATGTATGTGTGTCTGCATGTGTACATATGTATATGTGGGTATTTATTTATATGTCTATCTATGTATGTAGACATTTGTACTACAGAGAGGGGGAGGTATATATCTATATAGTTATGGGTATTTATACAAACAAATATACCTCTAAATCTTTAGCTACATATCCGGTAATGTTGACTGGTATTGCTGGATAATGTGTTTCTTGTGCATACCGGCCAACATTGTATGCCACGTATGCTTTGCGATACCTACGACTGACTCCGTTAGTGTACACAGAGTCACATATGACACCAGCCATTGGTTATCGTGTGCTTAAGGCACTTTCAAGCGGCTGTAAATGGGTTTGCGCAGAGGTAAGCACTGCTGACTTCCGGTCATGGTGTCTTACACGCAGTTAGTGTCTCCTTTGCTTAATATGTGTTGGTGGCGCTTCACCCCACTCAAACACACTTGCACATGCCTACTAGTGCTTACATATGCTTACTACTGCTTATCTGTGCTTACGCCTGCTTACTGCTGACTTATTCAGTATGGTACTAACTCTTCACATGTGCATTTCATGCAGTTCTCCAGTTCACATTTAAATGTTATTTAGTAGGTTGTACAGCAATAAAATGTAAATAAATGCTTGTATACAGATTTCACATGGCAAATGGTATGTGCTGCAGTGGGACTCGAGCCGGGAATGCCTTCTTGTTAGGCGGATGCTCTGACCGTTACGCTATTGCTGTGCTGCGTCATTTGCTATATCTTCCTTGTTATCCTCTTTAGCCTTTTAAGCTGCTTTAACAGTAGCTAAGCGATGGGCAGACCCACGCACCTATGGTTAGCTGTACTCGGAGTTTTAGAAATAAATACAGGGGTTACTTATTTTTATGTCCTGTTGCTGTTGTTCACATGGGGGACTGTTGGTGGGGATATGTGGACACCTATGAGCGGTCTCGCTCATTTATTTACAGTTTCTGCTATTCTATTTTGCAGGGACTTGTTTATTCTGAGAGCTCTGCTCTCAGACACGCCCCTGTACTCGTCCACACTCTGTGTAGGAGTAGGAGGTCAGGCAGCGCACCTTCATTAATATGCTTGGCGTGCTGCCATCCTTTTCCTAAACTGCTGCTTCCGTGCAGCACTAGACTTGTCCTGCATGGAAGATTAGTGAATCCGGGGGTGTGAGTCTGTATAATAATCAACTAAAAACAGTTTGGTGAGAGTCCATCATTAGACAGCAAACAACATAATAAGCTAATTGGTTATCCTGTGTCCTACACCATAGTCATCATTCCCCAGATATATATCTCCACATAGTCCCAACAAACTGCTGTTAAACAAAACATTGTCTCAGCATTATTTTAATGTCATATTCTTATAAAATTAATTCATAAAAGCAATAAATATTAAATATACTTCATAAATGTGGTGCCTCTACTGTTTAATAATAGTAGACAATGCATCCACATTCATTGCTAGAAAAGTAAAATGAAAATGCAAGTATTAGGCTATTCATTCATTTTACACATAAAATTTTAAACACTGGCTTATTGGTTTGGTTACTATAGTAGTAGTTGCACTCATCATAAATCAGAACTTCGGATACTCTCTATACAGTTATCTGACATGTTAGCACAGTTGATTATGGTTATGAGCTGCTAACAAGCTTCATCCAGTACTTATGGCTTAGACAGATAGATAGATAGATAGATAGATAGATAGATAGATAGATAGATAGATAGATAGATAGATAGATAGATAGATAGACTGACAGATAGATATTCTGTACAGCAAAAAATTATATGAAAGCATTGTATGGCATCAGCTGAATAAAACTGTTCTGTTTTATCCCAGGCATAACTCAATTACAAATATTAACATCTATGGCACATGTTTGTATTAATTTTCTGAAGTCGATATTTATTTTAACATTACTACTAATTTTTAAGCTTTGCAACAGAAGGTGCTGACCATGCTAAACAACATGAAATGTTTTGCCTTCTGCCTTGCCTATTGGGTATATCACAGTTGTGGGCATTCGGTTACTCCACAGTAGCCACACTTTGCTGACTGTTATCGATCTTTTCGTACACCATACCTTTTCATGTCATCCTCCCTATTTGCATGAAAATGAACAACTACTTTTAAGTAAACCAATGATGCATTGCAACAACATCATCAAGAAATGAATCAGAACACTCAAAAAATACATAATGTTTCATAGCAAATTAAAGAGAATTTACATTTACTGCACATTATTATAGGCACAATGAGTCTTGGTCACGTCTAAGATCATCTAATACATGTGCTGCATTTCAATAAAACATTTATCACTACTAGGTTATGGCCCATCTGCCTGCATCTTCCCAATGTGTTATGTTCCTGTTATCTCTTATAAATACTCCTCTAACATATATTTTTTGTCCCATTAGATGGCTCATCCCTCAGAAGATCTTGACTTACTTATTGCAATGGGAAAAAATATAGTTGGCCATTTTGCCAAAATAAGTGCACTGAAAACTGCTTTTAATGACAGCTGAAATTACCAAAATGAAAAAAGCAAGCATTTTTGTGCCATCGGCATGTAGGTAAATGTGTCACACTCTCTACTATTTACTCATGCTAATTTTTAGGTCATCATAAATAAGAGAAATGCAAATGTTAATAGTATAATTTATTAATTTAATGTATTTAATAAAGACATTATTTTCCTTTCTCTGACATTTGGAATTTCTGGACACTGCTGAAAGTGACATACACACAAACAAATACTTGTCAAAGATTCCAAAGACAACCACAAGGCATTCTATAGCTATATCAAGAATCTAAATGGCAATGCTCAGATCTGCTCTGAGCTACAACAGAATGGCATTAAATATACTGATCCCAAGGATATTGCCAATATCCTGCCAGATCGATTCAGTGCACACTTCACCCCCCCTCTCACCCCCTAAAGGGCCCATTTCAATACCGAAAGATTGCCAAATTTTGGTAATAACAGCCACACAGGTAAATAACGCACTCTCCAAAGCTAAGAATACAGCATCCATGGGACCAGATGACATCCCAGGCTGTGTACTACATGAACTACAAAATGAATTGGCACCTCACCTAAGTGTCATATTCAATCATAGCCTCACCTCAGGCTTCATGCCCACTGAGTGGTGCACAGCTACAGTTATCCCACTCTACAAGGGGGGATCCACCTTGGATCCCGGGAACTACCGCTCCATCAGTCTGATGAGCCTGATCTGCAAGGCCATGAAACGTATTATCATGGAACCTATAAACAAAGACATTGGCAGCCTTCAAACATTGGACCCCATGCAGTTTGGGTTCGTGAAGGGCCGATCTTGTCTCCTGAACCTGATTGACTTCTTTGAATCAGTTTCCAGAGCCGTGGACAAGGGTAAGGTGGTCCACACAGTATATCTGGACCTCGCCAAGACCTTTCACACCATCCCCCACTCTGGAATCATAGATAAACTTACTAAACTGGGCATTAATCCCTATGTCACTCGATGGGTTGCCAGCTGGCTTACTGACAGAACTCACACTGTAAAAGTAGCCGACTCCAAATCCAGCTCCAAACAAGTGACAAGTGGAGTACCTCAGGGTTCAGTCCTGGGACTGCTCTTGTTTGGCATCTACTTCTCTGAAGTACAGGCCAACACTAAGGGACTCTGGCTAACAAAGTTCACAAATGACTGCAAACTGGGAGCCATTATTGAATCCCCAAATGATGTGGATATTCTACAAAAGGGCCTTACAGAAACAGATGCTTGGTGCCAGAGCCATGAGCTCAAGCTCAATGCCAAGAAATGTATGGTTATCCCTTTTGGGAAAAAACATGTACCCATGAATGACCACATAGGTGGCAGTACACTAAACACCAAAAGTGTGATAAGAGACTTAGGGACACAGGTGGACAGTGGTCTCACCTTCAATAACCACATTGCCACAACAGTCAGGAAATCCTTCTATGTGGCACACCTCATCACTAAGGGCTTTTCATCCAGAAAAAAGGAGGTCATTGTCCCACTATACTCATCCCTCATTAGACCCATTATAAAATACAACACCCCATTTGGTATGTACCTCTCAAGACATCTGCAACAACTGAAAAGGCCGGAGAAATACCTCACTAAAAGAATCACAGGCCTAAAGCAGATGCCCTATGCTGACTGTCTAAAAAAACTCCACGTATACTCTGTCACATATCGTCTACTCAGAGGCGATCTCTGCTTAACATACGAGGCCATGTCAAACCCAAAGCTGTTGGACATGCTACATGTAAAGAAATCCCAATCCCTCAGGGACACATGCTGCAGGGATCCAAACCTTATCATCACAATGAACAAAACATGCTGGAGGGATAGGTTCTTGACCCAGAGACTCCCCAGACTCTGGAATAGACTTCCCATACATGTCAAGCAGAGTGCCTCTTTGGCACTCTTCAAAAGGAACCTTGATGATTGGTTGGGAGATAGGAAATTCATCCCGGGGATCACATCAGTCACCCTGCTAGACAGGGGTCCAGGGAAGTAAATACTGTGTGAAGAAATAGCCAGGGAATTATTATGGCTAGGCTTGTATAGGCCCTAGGGCCGATAGCCTAGGACCAACCTATGAACCTATGAACCTACAGTGTCTTGCTTTTGAAGAATTGGTTGTTGATGACATCATAGTCAGAATCAAGTCAACATAGGATCAAGTCATCATATTCAGGATTAAATCTATATTCTTAAAAAAAGACTAGTTACATGGAGTACATAATACACATAACCGCTACAACACAAATAATACAGAGCTTCTACAGGTAACATTCTGAGTCTATTGGTAGGTTTGTCTGATAGTTAATTGGGTTCCCATGCATAGTGTATAGCAGGTTACAAGGAGACATAAAAAGGTATAGTTGCATTGATAGTAGATCTGAAAGTTACCCAGTTCACAAAAACATGATTATTTTTATGAAGTGTACTGTTAAATTTCTGGATAACATCTGGATTTGTATTAATTCTTTAACTGGCCCAAATGGCTTCAAATCAATTTCACTTTAAGCCCAGTGTCGGAAGCCATTACTTGTTGTTGGTTTGGAACTTTTCAAAGTACTGGAAGGTTCCCTGTGTCATCTTGGCTCACAAAAACATTGTACATTACAGCTTCATGTGAGGTTGCTCTACCTATCAAGGATGACTTGAAAAACCTTCAGGTATACCTCATCAATCATCCTTCCTTCCCACTTTTCACTTTGTACTAATAGGCAACCCATACATCTCTAGATTTTGTACAAGATTTCCCATTATGCTGGATAAAATGAATAATCACACTCTTTAATATTTCTTTGCATGAGATTCCTAGGCATGAGCAACCTTTGTTAACAACAGTCTGAAGGGTGTCATGAACCTGAAGTATAGATTGGAAGTTTAATCTATACTTACAGTGTTTCAACTTTGTCTTTTTTCTTATGAGAACTGGAATCTTCTATATGTAGTTTATAGGTGGCAAAGTTTGGTCTAAAAAGAGAGAGGACAGCTGTATAACTTTTAACAAAGTCTGACAGCTACAAGCTGTGTATAGCCTGTTTGCATACCTTAAGTCTTGATTCATTCTTCAGTGGATAAACTAAGACCTTTCTTTTTCTTAAAAATGTTAAACACTTAAAGAAATACTTGCCAATAATATCTCCTCTTTCACTTTATCACACTGCCTTGAATTGTAGGCATGTTTAGCATCTCTATGGAGTGCCCTATAAAAACTAAATTAGGGGGGAGGCAGATACTTGTATAATTACCTTTGAACAGATGAGTGGCAACTATAAACTTAATGAATTCCCCTGATTTTTTTTTCACGGTGGAAATAACAAAAAGTGACCTTGTGGTCCTTCTTAGAAGTCACAGTTCTTAACTTTCAGTAACAAACAGATAATGGAGTAGTTTTAATGCACTCTCTAATGAATTTTCAGAGTGTGCCATAATACTGCAGTACTAGGAGAAGAAACTAGATATTTTTGACAACATATTCAGCCAGATTCTAAAAGACTTGTTTCAGTATAAGCCTGCAGTGATTCCGAAATACTTGCTGTCAGTGTAAGTGACTTATCTACAAAGTGGTTTACTCCAGGTGCCAGAATCCAAAAGACCTGCTCTCAGTCTGCTATAAGTGTAAATTGTCACTTAAACTAACAGCAAGTCTTTTGGAATCAGGCCCATTACATGTGGCCATTACTAAAATCATTAAGGTTTGGTAGTTTGGGTGTGTTGTCAAAGTGTGCTATGGTTCCATTAGGCACAGTTCATTGAGTCATAACCCAAATGTTTTCATTTGCCAAACAAAGGATTTTTGGAAGAAACTATTTTTGCACCTGACCTCACTGTTCATGTAAAATGCAACTTATTTCTCTGAGATGCAACAGTCCCAGGGTTAACTACACTAAGAATAGGAGAGAAGAGGCAAATACCTCTCTGCATGAGAGGATGCAGAAGGGTAGTGAACTACAGCTTCCCCCCCCCCCAATTTTTTTTTCAGTGTCATTTAATATAACAAAGAGCACCTCTGTAAAACAGGCTGCAGAAAACAAAATTCACTAAATTATGTTTTAGTCTGTGGCCACACTTTTAGTGCAAATATCTCCTTTAAAAGACTGCTACGAAGTATGCATGTGCCCCTTATAAGCATTGAAGTTACAGCTTCATAAATGTTGTGAAATGTAACTTGAAAAAACACAGCATTTATAATAAAACAATTTTTTCATATGACTTCAGATTATTAATGATAGTGTCTGGATTTATATAATGACAGTGTGTTGATATAATATAATACAATATAACATAACCTCCTGTATTATATCCTGGAAAGAGGAACCTATGTCAAATACTCCCTGAGATCAGCAGTCAGGACATGTAACCATTTATTATTTTTATTTTGCAGTATTTGTCTTTTAATGAGACATTTGTCAGTTTTAGTCTACTATCTTCCATAATCTTCCACATCATTTACAGCATACTCTATTGTAATTTCAGGGAAAAAAATGTTTGCTACATGCTAGCCCCTAAAAACCTTTGTTTTGCATTATTAGCTTATTAATATTTTTCAGAAATTATTCAAATTCATTCAGGCTTTAGCCTGATATTCATAAACTATATTATACTGTTCATTAATGAAATTTTGAAACTAAACAGATTATATATCTATCAATGGATTTCCACTGGATACTTATATCAGTACATTCTGCCATAAATATATTAAAGCTTAAATCTTGAAGATTTGTTTGTTCCAAATTACTATTTTCGAAACTTCCTAAATTAAATTTCATTCTGTTTAAATATTATACAATAACATTTGTTTGTTGTCCCATTTCTATACAAGAAAATGTAATCCAATATAACATTACTAAAAACACATCAAAATTAAGTAATGATTTGTCTGTTGTTTTGTGCTTTATTGGCAATGTGTAGATTTATCATATTCTTAAATAAAAACTAATCATAGTGCTTGCACCAGTTTATTTAATTAGTAACTGTGATTTTCAAATGAAAAGTGATTACATTTCAAAGTGTTTTTCAATTATTTAACTAAAGACAATTAATAGAAAATGTTATTATCTAAAGATCTTTTATTCAAAGTAAACTATCCAAGCATCCTCATGGGCATTGTCATGTACAAATATACTTATAATCATAACCAACTGACTAAACATAGTTCAGTGAAATAATATATAAGGTATTTAAACATCTGATGAACTTCTCAGGTATAACGGTATCATCTGAACAAAAAAGCTTTCATAACTAAACCTTTACAAATGCTTCTTTCAGTTACTTTTTCAAAAATAAGCATGCAGCTGAGTTGTGAATTTTAGAAATTAAAATGAAGACAGGATCATCGGGTACAAATATGAAGACATCTGCAGTAATAACACCCCCCCCCCCATACTCTTGTCATAGTGATCATAAAAATAGTTAATGACTGTTTTAATGTGTACCATACAGCAACAATTTTGAAAAATGCAAAATAACCTAATTAATATTGTATTCCCCTACTTTTTTCTACTTTCCCTTTTGATAAGATAAGTCTACATTATCTTTCTATAGTTTTTAGAACTACTATCACATAAATCATTCACCAAGTAAAGCAATCAGTCATAATTCCTATATATTACTTAGAAATGTCAGCAATAATAAATGTTTTGAAGCCTTACCACAAACATTCATGGCCAAACACATTGAACAGTTTGAAAAACAATATCTGGATGCTTAAGTTTGTTTACGAAGTCAATATCCATGTAACCTCCTGTGCCTCAACAGAAATTTCACTTCTGCAAAATAATATTCCAAACAAAAGTGGCAAACAAATAGGATGTTTACAGTAAGCTGGTTACAGCAGTCCATTGCAAAATTATTGCCATTCTTAAAAGAACCTCAGTTTAGGCTGGCAACTGTACAGTCCCTGTTTTGAACCAAAATATAATAATGATGTTGCTAAACCACCATTTCAATAATAAATAAACACACGCATGCATTCATGTCTACATATCTAAATAAAATAAAAATAAAAACACCATAAATACACTTTCAGTATTTGGACTGGATTTATATGCAAACTTTGGTGTCTGCAGGTTGTGGAAGAGCCTAAATACATGGTATCAGATGATGATGATAATGCAGTAGCTACCGAAATACAAACTTTAACCCCAAGACTTTTCTTAAACTGGAGTGCCAATCATACCTCTAGACCTCTTAACACAAGAAATCTGGACAAAGCCTATAATCATGGGGCAACAATGGCCTAAAAATAGGGACTGATTTTAAATCGTGCTGTTAAGAACTTAGAAAGCTGCTAGAATAACAGGATTTGTGTTAGCATGTATTTTCTGAAGGATATTAAGTTTAAAACTCAAATTTAGGTAATTGCTTAGTGGCTTCAATCCTCAGTGGTTTGCCAGGAAACTACAAATGTTATGAGGAACAGACCAGAAATAACATGCAAAAATACAGACTGTCTGTGAAAATCTGGACAGGTGAGAAGCATGCTGCTAATATAGTATAACTTCTGAACATTCCACCATTTGAAGTACATTTTATCAATGGGAAAGCAGTATATGCAACTGAATAAGCCCAACTTGTCTGCTACCCGCAAAACTCTACAGTTGAAGATGAGCAGCAGATTATTGGAAGCAGAGGAGGAGGCCTTAATACAACCAGATAAACAGACGAATAAAGGGATAAGATAGTGCTAAGATACCAGTGACAGCACTGGAGCCCTCTACTGGCAAATGAAGGTGGGTCTGTCATTCTTCTACTGGCTTTGCCTGACAGAGCATGAACTTTTGGACACAATATAATAAAAAGCAATAAAGAAGTCAGTGGTTTAGTATAGACACACAGAAATATGCAGGAGGCTTTTGAAGAATTAAATAATTTAGTGCAAAACACAGAGCAGAAGTTACAGTTGTAGAATATCAAAATTTTACTTAATAATAAATTAGGCAAATAAGATGTCAGCAAAATTAGTTTAAAATATTAATACTATGTTTCATGAGTACAAACGCCGTATTATTAATGACACTACATGACCTAACAAAAAATATTCAACTACTAAGTGTTAAAAGCGGACGCCTTCTTTAGTTAGATGTGAATATGAAAACATAACTGAAGGAATGTTCCGCAAACATTCAGGGTGAATTAAATAACTTTTTTATGAATGGTTACCGAGAATGTTGTAGCAACGTTAACTTCTTCGTAATGCTGATATAAGAATGCTCTATTAAAAGGGGGAGGCATCCAATAATTCTGTCATATCACAATTACAAGACTCTTCATTGCCTGTTAGTGAGATTATGGAATGCATGGTTGTGAATTATTTTTATATAAGCCCCAAGGAGACTGCAAATTATATTGTCTAAATGCATCAGATCTGATGGAAAATAAAACAAATAATTCACTTTTATAATTATAGACCTTAATGTGGCAAAATAAAATATTTAATTTTCCTCATACCAGTAAAAGTTTAGAGAAAGGATGGCAGCATAAAAGTCATATAGTAAGCATGAAGGGGATACGTGTTACTAAACTGTAGATCTGCACATGTTAAGCTGCGGTGGAGCTGCTCTGTGGGTGGTGATGGAAGAGTAATGAATCTGCTACTAAGTAGAATTCAGGCAAACATTTTATAGAATATTTTAAGAAATGATGACAATACACTTTTTTGTTTTATTACCCGATTAAACTCACTTTCGTGTGAATAAAATCTTAGGTATGAAACAAATAAAGCTCACAGGAATATAGATCACAGTTAACAGTAAAACTAAAAAGAAACATGGGAGTTGCTTTAACCTGATTATTATTGCATACCATGTTAGCGATGAGCATTAATCTCCAAAAAAAAATGTTGAAGGGGACTACAGGAAAATTTTTAAAGCAAATGCTTATTGTCTACAGTAAATACATTCCTAAGAAGCATAGAAACTAAACAGGATTAAAGGCTGAATTACTGTTGTCAGACAGAATGGGAATAATTAATATATAAAACGTGACGTTATGGATAAGTTAATATGATGTGAATATTTGGCATGGCAAAACAAAACTATAGTATTAGTGATTTACCATTTATTTGAAGAGCAGTGAATTGTACATATCCAAAGTTTTCTCCTGGGATCATTGCGTCAAGTTGTTTGTATCCCCATTGTCTTAGCTTATGCTACTACAGTTCATTATGTTTTGTTCAGGTGTATTTCCTTTGTTATCGACAAAGCGGTATAATGTAGGTCCTATAACTGAAATGCCAGCAGCTAGTTTGGAACTCCATACACTCACTAGATACTTGAGTATTACTGTGCAGATGTGCCTGGAGTGGTATGCGAGCTGTTATGATTCCACACCATCCCGCTGGTGGTCAGCATAATCATGCAACTCATTATTTGTCACCTACCTACCTGCCTAAATACACACACACACACACACACACACAGCTAAACCTGTTTTGCGTATACTACTCTGGTAATGTGCACCAGTCACGCACATAAAAAGATTGTCTCTGCAACAATTACTGCACAAAAGTGCATTAATGTTTTAGTAAACATTTTCCACTTTTTCTTGAAAATTGTCATTTCACCATTTAACGGTGCATTGATTTTATACTGTTTGTATAACTTTATATCGATGACGAACGTAAGCATGACTATAATACTCCATGCATGTACCTATGCTGGATACGGCTGTTTAAATATGCAATAGGATTCTCTACGGATTAAAGTTTTGTATATTTTCTGACTGATTTTCTGTGACTGATTCTGCAATAAACAATGCAAAATATGTTGTAGGCTATGGAAGAAACAATAGGATCCTCTAACTCGTGACAATATTCTTAAAAATTGTAATACAGAAGAAGTGTTGTTAAAATGTAGTTGAACATCTGTGAAACAGACTACACAATGCTATTGGGAACATCTGGTGGATTGGGCTATTTCCTGAAAACAAATTGCACATTCCTGCATAGTATATAAAAATGTTCCAACCGTACACTACATAGCATTTAAAATGGCATTCCTTGCAGCTGTCAATCCGTTTAAATTGCTTTCTGTTGTTACGAGACTGTAAAGTGCTTCGGGAGCCCTAGTGCACATATTTTTGTTATGCTGTGTACCACTGCAGACTCCCGAACAAATACCACCACACCCCCACCCAACACACACCACCATCACCACCACCAACTAGTTATTGGCCATCATAGTAGTAGATATAAGATAACTATAATTCGCAAATAATGTCACATCACCATTTCCATGCTCCTTATCACACTTATTTCTACTATAGTCTTTGTCAGAAGAGTATAGATTTTTAGGGAAAAAAAATATCAGTCTTTACAGTTATACAGTTAGTTCATCAAATAACGACTGAATTAATATAATACGTGTGCCTTTTTAAGCTCTTTGGTCTTAAGATGTATATTGTATGTTCTTTATATAGCAAGGAGATGACTGCTTGGTTGTGCTGTGCTCTAAGTCCTAGAAAGACAAATTGGAGCCCTAAGAATTACCCCAATTTCTATGTTACAAAAAATTAGGTTCATTTTTTATGGGTGGGGCGTGATGCCGTTTTTTTTACCTGCTTAGCAGCCAATAGGAGAAAAGTAACTGTCACGTGGCCCGGAGCACTCGGTCGAGCAGATGAAAAGTAAATTACAAACAGGAGGGCGATTTAAACCACTTGGCAAGTGCAGCCTGGAGCATATGCAATGAGGGAAAGGGAAATCTGTTTGGACGACAAATGCGAAACCTAAGTCTTGTGTCTGCAACTGCAAGAGAGATCAATAGCGACCTGAACCCATAAAAAGAAAGGCAATTCACTAGTGTCCAGCCGAGGAAAACGAAATGGGAACACCCCTGCACAGCAAGTGACTGCACTGTATAAGGGACTTATACGGTTGGACTTCTGCATCTGTGAAGGGGTTGGAGTTGCAAGACAGTTCAGACAGGAAGCTCCATGCATATCTGCTGTATATTTTTTATTTAAGTTCAGAGAAGAGTCATCTCCTCCTTGTATTCGATTTACCGAATGTGTCCAATGCACCCGTCCTCGGAGGAATAAAGGAGAACCCAACCCATGCCTTGGGACTTGTGCAACTGTCGCTCTTTTTAAATCAAATTCACCTGAGTTAGACATTTTTTTTTATTATTTGTTTCCTATCACGTTGCTTATATGAGTGCAACTTTTCAACCGCCAACCTTAATGATGATGCAGCGACCCTTGGGAAGCAGCACGGCGTTCAGCATTGATTCCCTAATAGGCAGTCCTCCCCAGCCTAGTCCAGGCCACTTTGTCTATACAGGGTACCCGATGTTCATGCCTTATCGGCCAGTGGTACTGCCACCTCCTCCCCCACCTCCTCCCCCAAGTTTACCCCAGCCAGCTCTACCACCCTCCCACCCGCACCATCAGATACCAAGCTTACCAGGGGGGTTCTGTTCTAGCCTTGCACAGGGCATGGCACTCACGTCCACATTAATGGCAACCTTGCCCAGCACTTTTACAGCCTCTGGTCAGCACCAAGAAGGGGCCAGGAAGTTCGGTACTCCAGTGATGCAAGGCAGCTTTGACAAGACAGAAGGGTTACAGTCAGAAAACGAAGACGGCAAGTCTTTCACGCAGGGCAAGGAGAATTGTCTGCTGTCATTTTCCTCCTCCGACCCAGTACAACAGTCTCTAGGCAAGTTTAATGAAATAGCTCAATATTAACTGTATGTTATATTTATAACTTGCTTTTACGTGGGGAATATGTCGAAGGTAGATCTTAATACCACTGAAATGCAATTCATCTATATTGGAATATGCGTGTCAACAACTGAAGTGATCGCTGGCTTCAGACATGTCTCTTAAAGGCTGAGTGTTAGTGTGTGAAAGTATTTTTTTTTTTTTAGGAGAGCTATGTCAAGACTGTGTGTGTGTGTGTGTGTGTGTGTGTGTGTGTGTGTGTGTGTGTGTGTGTGTGTGTGTGTGTGTCAAGCAACAGGCCTTAAATAAATCCAAAAACAATCAGAACAATTTTTGATTTGTTGTGGACACTGACCAAACACAAAGAAATACAATCTTAACTTTAATGGTTTAATTTCCGGAAAAATTAATTATTGAACACTACTTTTTTATTATTCCTTATATAAATATAGCCTCAGATCAAACCTAATTACAATTATCAGTTCTGTCTCCACCAAAATCTTCACCTGCAAAGAAACTTTATACAGGGTCCATTGTTTTATGTCTGCATGTTTATGTGGAATTTAATTTATTTATGCAAGTAATCCAGTTGAAGACCAAATTTCCATTCCACTATACAGTGTACTACTGAAAGAAATAATGTTTTCAAAGATTAATATTTTTAAAACTAGATGTTTATAATCTGATAGAACATGCTCTATGATGAACGAATTGTAAGTGTTCTTGTAATTCTTATCATTTGGCAGTTTCTTTACCAGGAAAGGTACATACATGTTCCTGTTGTTATTGGGTATCTCTAAAGACTTTTGAGCAAAACAGGGCCTCACGGGTGTTATTGCTCCTCATAGCAGGCAAAATAATTGCGGTGTGGAAGTGGTGTTACACCCTACGTCTCTGTTTTGCTACCGTTTTTGTTGGTGATGGTTGACTTCTTCATGTACTGTGTATAACGTTCTCAGCAGACCTCCATTTCACTTGTCCTGCTTCACTCATCATTCCAACAGTTTTCAATATTATTTTAAAAATACGATTGTTTTATTTTAACACCTTATTGTGCTAAAGCTGTTGCAATTTGTTTATGGGGTGTTTGCATTTTGGTTGAAAGTAAATTAACTTCACATGCAAATGGAAATGCAGTGAAATAGTATCCATGATACCCATCTGTTGCATATATAATAATCGGATGATCCCCTCTGAGGTGTGTGTGTGTGTGTGTGTGTGTGTGTGTGTGTGTGTGTGTGTGTGTTTAAGAGAGGCAGTACAGGAACTGGAAAACGGTAGGGCCTGAGAAAGTGTCAACCTAATAGTAAAATTAACCCTCTGCTTATATATTTGCTATAACTTTAAGTCTAAAACACTAAAAACAACTGTTTTAGCTGCTTGACTCTTCCTGCGTAGAAACATACCTCTCAACGTCTTAGCTCAAGAAATCTGGACAAAGTCTAAAATAACGGGGTACAAAAGCTCAAAAACAGGTGCAGATTTTAAATATTGCTCTTATAAACTTAGAAAGTTGTTGAAATAATAACATTTATGTTACCAAGCATTTTTTTCCGAAGGATTTGAAGTCTGAAACTAATTTGTATGTCATTATTTAGTAACTCCAATCCTCAGTGATTTACTAGAAAACCATGAAACTATGAGGCAAAATTCTGTTCATTCTGCAAAAATGTGGACAGTTGAGAAGTATGTGTAGAAACTATTCCCAGTGTAAATCTTGATAAGAAGATAAGGACCAACATAACCGGAAACTTTTTGTCGTGAAACTAAAGCATACAAATAATGCAAAACAAAAGATTTTATTAGTAACTAGTTTGAGCTTTCTGTAACTATAAAATTGCATTATTTCAAATAGTTTGTGAGTTTTAATGGCACAATGTAACCTAGTTACTTCAGGTACTCTCCTTGACTGCATGACATCAGCGTCATAACAGCACGTGGTACTGGTGAGGGTACACTGAGACAAGTCAAGATAGCAACATGGGGGAGGGGAGTACTGGATGTTGAACAAGTAGACATACATTTACCAATTTTCTTATCTATAAGGTTAAATACTGGCAGTAATAACTTGAACATCGATACTGTAGGGTTACCACCAAGTTGTGTCCTGCAAAAAATGTGAAAAAATGGCAAATGTCCTGAGATTTTAGGACAAAATTATTTTCTATATTTTATGTCATAGTTGCATAAAACAGTTATTATGTATCTGAAACACCTAAATGTTATAAGAAACAGAATAAGGAACTAAAATGCTACAAGAATAGACTTTTATTCAGGCAAAAACTGAAGTTCTGTCCTTTGTACTGGCCGTGGGTATGTTTTGCCCTGCAAAATCTGATGTTTGTAGCACAAATGTCCCACTTTGGGCATTTGGAAAGGTGGCAACCCTATGATACTGTCTTCAACTGAGAACACCCTTGGAACCATAGCTCTCAGGAATCAGGGGCAAGCCCAGTAATAACAGACAAAAGACCCCAAAGTCAATAGTCAGCGGGTTGTTAAGAGAGTCTCCATCAACACGTGTTTAATAAAGAGTACTTATTCGTAAAACTGCTATTTGTTATTGATTACAGCTAGTCATATTGTCACATAATATTTCATGAGGGACAGAGCCCTACTTCTCAAGTGTCCGTGATTTCGCCGCAGATTTTTGCCCTGTCCTTTAGACAAGGATTACAGTCGGTCAGTAATACCAGTCATTAGAGTTTCATGCTTCTTATTGTTCAGAAAATGGATGCTGACGCAAATCCTGATGTTCGGTTAACATTTTAAGTGAAGTAGAGTAATGCTTAAAATGTCTCCCCGATTAGGAGTATCTTGTCCCCTATTTTTAGTTTTGTCCAGTGAGTTTGGGGATAAATCGGGATAGTTTCTATTTAATAATAACATGTTGCATTCTTATCTTCAGTTTTAAAAGTAAAATAATGTTGTTACTTAAATGAGAATGTTTAAATTACTCTCACTAAAATGTTCTATTGTAATTTTTAAAGGTGTTGTGAGGAACCAAAGCAAAGACGATCCGAGGGTAGATGAGGATTCCAACAGAGGCAAAGACGAAAGTTTCTCACTGGACAGTGACCTCGATTATAGTTCAGACGAAAATTGTCCGAACCCAGGAGCAGCGATCCCAAAGGAAGACGATTCCAACATACATGGGATGGATGAGGGCAGTCAGCAAGGCAACGGTTCAAACCTTTCCAGCACCACCTCCAGTGGCAAAAACCGGCGGAGGAGGACGGCATTTACAAGTGAGCAGCTTCTGGAGCTAGAAAAGGAGTTCCACTGCAAGAAGTACCTGTCTCTTACTGAAAGATCTCAGATTGCACATGCCCTTAAGTTGAGTGAGGTGCAGGTCAAAATCTGGTTCCAGAACCGCAGGGCTAAATGGAAACGGGTCAAGGCAGGCAATGCTAACTCTAAGACAGGAGAGCCTAACAGGAACCCCAAGATTGTAGTGCCCATACCAGTTCATGTTAGCAGGTTTGCCATTCGGAGTCAACACCAACAGCTGGAGCAAGCGAGACCCTGATCCAGGTAGGGGTCTGCATGGGGACAGCATAGGGCAGGTATCTTGCATAAAAGAACAAATAAAAAGTGGTAACTGAAATAAAAGGTTACGTATCAATGTGGTGAAAGGGGCTTGTACCTTGTGAAGTACTTAAGGACCACTTGAATGGGACCTACAACTTCTGGCCTGCATGCCCAAAACCGCCAGTCGAGGAACCCTGAGCTGTGAATAAATGACTGTCACTTTACAGCCAATGTATTTTAATGGAATCAAGTACTGAAACACAAATTAATATTTATTTAAATTCTTTGATTATTTGTATATAAGTACTAAATGATATGAACTGTTCTGGGACCAAATTAATATCTTCAGACATTCCAGGAGAACATCACAAACAAAAACATATTAAAGTTGTTAAGATCATTTTGTGTTCTTTAAATGTTCATTTCGAGGTTAAGATGAAGAAATTAATTGACCCGTGTATTTTATGTCTGACTGCTGTTATCATTAAATTTACAGTCAGGCAAAGTGCCCCTTGATGCTTCTGCTGTAGTGTCTTATTCTTTGTTATTTTTATTTTATTTTGGTTGTATATGGAAATATTCTGCCCCCTCTGAGTATTTGTACTTATTTATTGCAGTGCCAGTTATTTTGTATAAGTTATCATAGATAAACGAATGTCTTATGTGAATAAAGCGGACCAGCAATTATGTACAGAAGTGAACGCCTACTTCACTACTACGAAGTGTTGTGCAGCTTTGCTCATACACAAGGATTAATTGTAATGTATTGGTTAGGGTGTGTGTGTGTGTGTGTGTGTGTTAGACACCTTTTCTGATACCCAAATTTGGACATTCCTTACTGAAACAAGAGTTTGCACGGACAAACCACGCAGTCAGCTAACGCAAAAAAAATAATTTTATTACCAAATAAAGACCATTTCTTGTAGAATTGTACATGTTTCTATAGTTCCCTAGGGTATTAAAGTGTTTCAGCTATACTGTTACATGTTAGTGTAGTATTTAGGGAAATGTAGAGATTTTTCTTCTAAAATATCAAGATGCCACTCTTTTTGATAGGATATAGTCGAAATTAGGACTGTCCAGAAGATGGAAGGACAGGTGTGTGTGTGTCCAGTTCATCTGAATGACATTTGTTTGCTTCAGGTTACACGTCCCTGTACCCATTTTTCACATAAGTTCACGTTTCCGTTGTATGTACAGTTGGTAAGCTATTTCTTGGTTTGTTTTTTTGCATGGTTTATTGTTTTATGGGACCATCTTTCTCAGTAGCATTCAAACAGCAGGATAGATCAGATTAGAGGCACACTAAGGGTAAAATAAAAAGATGTGCCTGTTAGACCTGTCACTTATTTTAACGGTGCTATGGCAAGACTAGAAGAAATGATAACAATCATTTTGACATGCTTGCTTGCAACAGAGAGGCATACAAGCACAGACAAAGAGAGACAGACATATTTTAAAATTGCCTACCTTGAAATCTGTAATTTACCATCAAATTCAAGGATGTCAGCCTATTATTGAAGGTCTCCAGTGGGATATTACAGTCTGCCAATCACAGCAATGGTGATAAGCTGTACACATTAAGGCAAGACATGTACTGGGAATTCACACATCATTTTACCAGTTAATGTTTATAAATTCCTTGCTGTTATGAAGGAACAGCATTGCCATATCACTTGGTATTTGCACTATTCGAAAGTGCTAATATAGTGACTTAACTAATTTTGGAAACCTCTTTTCTGAAATGGTTATTCTACGGTCACTTAAGCGGTCTTGGAAGCTACAGTGGTAACAGTGTTAGAATATGAAAGTGTCACAGAAAATATTGTTTTGCTTATTTGTTTTATTTTTAATCAGCTGTGCCCTTCAGATTCCAACAAGGTAACATGACTGGATGGATATCTCACGCAATATATTTGCAAGGAACACTTCAGTAGCAATATGCGCAAAATAAGTTGTTTCAGCAGGTCCCCTTTAATAAACCTTTCATGATGCACTTCAACTACAGCGTTTAGAATTATGTTTCTGGGTGCCATTATTAATAACTGCAGAAAACCAATGACAGTTACGAGCTCGCACTGTTTATTCTGGGACCCTGATGGCGGTATTATATCAATATAAATTTAATCAGTCACTTGCTATTTTTATTCCAGGGGTGAGGGGGTTAGTTATGTGGGGTTTATCCACTTATCATGTGACTAAATCATTAATCTGAAGTTGTGTGTAGCAAAAATGAGTACCGCCCCCCCCCCCCAACACACACACAAATGTCCTCATGCCTTGTGATGCATTTGTGCTTCACTAAATGTGTCAGAACTATACCTCCAAACCTCTTAGTGTAATAAATCTTGGCAAAGTCTAAGATAATGGGGACATTTAAATATTGTTAGTATAAACTTAGAAAGTTGCCAGAATAACAGCATGTATGTTGACGTGCACTTTCTGATGGAGGTGGTCTGAAACTCAGAAGAATGACACTATTTAGCGACTTCAGTCCTCAGTGATTTGTCACTAAACCAATTTTACAAGAACAGACCAAAATGTGATGCGAAAATCTGGACAATTCAGAAGGTATGGTTAGAACATTAGCAGACCACCAGTTGCAGTATCAGCCAAAGTCAGTGTAAACTTCTGTCTGCAAATAAATTAACTTTCAGATTACCCTGTAAATGTTATCTCCTCTCCATTCAACTTGATTAGTTTACAAACTAATTGAATGCGTTGACGGCCTGTAAATTAGGAGCAAACTAATCGCCCTTCTGGCCTTACATAACCCGTTCTTATTTGCAGTATTTGTTCCTATGCAGTGCATCAGCGCAATATTTTGGAGCTAAGGGAAAACAAGAGATGGGACGCATTATATATTATTAAACATAATTATTTCCTGTTATTTGTGTTCTACAAGTTTAATTTGTGTCATTACTGTCGCATCATTTCAAAAGCTCAGTGGAGCATATAACCATACTTTTTATCTTTGATTTTTCGGGACGTCCCTGACTTTGATTCAGAAATGTGCTCTATTTTTTCCACAAAACATTGGATTACAGTCAACACAAAATGAAACCATTGCTCTTACAGACATCTTTAATTTCACAAAATCCATGTCAGTTCAGGTTCCATAATTCTGGTCATTAATTGATTAAATACATCCCATATTGTTGTTGTTGTTGTTGTTATTATTATTATTATTATCATTATTATTATTATTATTATTATTATTATTATTATTATTATTATTATTATTTTGTTTTGCCTCTTATTGTGGAGTAAACAGGTTGAGTGCTATATAAAAAATTCCAGTGCTGCTTTACCCACTGTAGAAATATTCGCAATTCCTTGAAATTATCTGAAGATTAAAAAAAAATACATTTTAAAATTTGTATTCAACATAAACGAGTTTTCCACTTCACAAAGAGTAATATCGTTCCGAGATATGTTTGTTATTAAGTTACTGTGGCTTTCTTCATTGTATAATCCGAAACTGCCCACTGGTGTCATAATACAATGATGTGAAAATAATAATACTCAAAACAGATACTGTAGGCCCAGGTTATTTATTTTATGTAGTATGGTTTTCTTGGCTGGGTAATTTACTGATGTAAAAGCACCGATTTCAGACTTAACATGGGCTCAAAGGAGGCTATACGGCGTGAAAGTAGTAAATGCTGACAGCCTTGTATAGTGAATAAAACATTCATGAACAAAACGCCAAGTATATACACTATCTTAGGCAGAGGTGAAGTGCTTTGGCCACATCACGGATGCCATATAAAATCCGTACAACACTGGAAACATTTGTTAACATGTCCGTAGAAAGATGAAAGACACATATATTAAATCCATTAAAAAGAACAGACAGTGAATGAAGTGGTGTGTATACATAAATCACAATAATCTGTAACAGACGAAAGTAATAAAAGTGATTTTTCTCTTTACCAGTTATAAATGGCTGTTAGGCGCAAGGGCTATACGGTTACCTATATGACAAACCCAGTTACCAGGCAGCAGTGACACCATTTTTTCACCTTAATTAATTATTAGTCTGCGGGAACATCTTGTTGGATCCCAAGTTACGTTCAAAATTATAAAAAAGCCAGAGATTCTGGTAGCTGTTAAAAGCAAAGTCCATTCAGATTTAAAATCAAATCGGGCTGCTTAATGAATTAAGAACTTCATTCATTTTAATATACAACGATTAAACCCCACTACACTCACAGATGTTAGTGGTAGTAACTGCGCAGCCAGAATGTAGGGCAGCTGTCAGTTTGGGATGCTTGTGCGTGTATCAAGTTAAAATACAAGCTCATGTATCTAGTAAATCAAGCTTAGCAAAAGGTCAGCATTATAAATGGCACAAGTGACATGGAATCCCAGGTTTAAATCATCTTTGTGATGTTGAAGGGCGCTTGATTACAGAATATCTGGTATAAAGCAAAGCTCATACGGTATGAAAAGTTGGAATTATCTGCTCTGTCCTAAATGGTTGCAATACAGTGGCAGATGAGCTGTGTTCTGCGTTGCTTATACCAGATTACTTGCATCAGCGTAGATTTAAATCAGCGTTCTTGAATGATTGCTTGACATTTTGTACCTTAAAATGCATTTATTACATAAATGCCTTTTTAACTGGTTAAGGCAACTAACCACGACTGTTTTGTTTTCAACGGATGATACATGGGAGCAGTGTATGACACAGTGACTTACGTAAAGTCACACGCTAGGCAAATTGATGCTGTAAGAATCAAACCCCGGACTACAGGGACCTGTGACCTAGTAGCTCATAACCTTATTCCTCTGCATCAACGCCAAATTGCTTAGAATGCTGTGTTTCGACTCGCTACATAACGCTTATTAAGCCAACTACAATATCTAGACCGTAGTTTAGATAAAGACATCTTGATATACATATGCCTCCTGCAAAGCCAGGTCTCAGTGTTGCAAAATGTGCAAACTATTACTATAAAGATTAAACGCTGACAAAGTATCGGAAACCGACGATCAAAGCCTCTAGTGCACGTCGGACATTCCAAAGGCCTGATTTTAATACCCACATTTCAGGAAGTCATTAGTTTCCAATATCAGTTCTACCTGCACTTTGCGTTTTGGCTGGGAAATGCTTGTTGTTACAAACAAACAAGGTAAGACATTGGATCTCACTTTCTTGCAGCTGTGGTTTATTTTATTGCTAGGTTTTGTAGCGGGCAGCCGGTTTTACAGATGACCAGGTTAAGGGTCATCTGCAGTTTTACACATCTCCATCCATAAATAATATATAGCTAGCTAGTAGCTAGCTAGCTAGATATAGATATAAAATACAGGATTGTTGCAGTTACAGCTCCATAAATTGCAGTTTGTCTTGTAAGGTGGTCGTGTGACGGATAGATATTACCGAATTATTCTGTCTGTAACTATAAAAATAATACGTGCGTGTCTCAAAAATCTAAGAGTGCAATGTATTATTGTGAAACTACTTAAAGGTAGCAGAGTGCTGTCAGCAGTCCGGAAGTGACTGAGAAGATAAACAAGTTTGGGGTGTGGGGAGGGGCAGGGAGGAGGTGATGCCTGTCATCATCACCATCATCACGGCTTTCATTTGGCTGCCTAATGAGTCACATCAGAGGCAGAGAGAAAAATTGTCAATCGGGCTGGCTCTAATGAATTTTTTTGCAAATTGTAATCAAGCCAGGCCGTCTCAGCTGGCTGATTAATGAGACCCAGGAGGCCTGGCCGGCACCTTGGCTCTTCATTCCCTCCTGTCCTACTCGCACTAAATTAACAGCAACTTGTCTGAACATCAAATTAACTCCCAATGATTAATTCTGGGGGGGGGGTATGTCGTCCCAATGTCCTAATGGGCAATCGCCTAAGATACCGCACCAAATAAATTCCCCTTCCCCTTTGGTTGTCTGTTTTAATCTTAGGGTGGGATTTGACATTACTGTATTTGTTGTTATAATAACGTTCTGCTTGAATATATGCATGGTACTTGTGCAATTCTTAAGTGAGAAACAGGAGACACGGTAGGTGCAGCATCCCAGGCTGGCAGGACTGTGCAGATTATGCTGCACATTCAGTTTGGAATCACCTTCCATTTTTTTGTTTGTTTGTTTCAAGTTCCCCCCTACTTGAAGTGGAAAATGGGAGTTGCATTAGCAGTATCTAGTATTATGTCTAGGAAAGCACACTTTAAGTAAACAGAGGACACCCAGACCCTTGTTAGCTCATCTTGTGGTGTCTAATGTGTCCCAAACGACAATGCTAAAGAGTAAATGCAGGCAAAATCGTGTTATGTGAGTGATGAGGGATGTGTCTCCTCAAAAACAGAAACAGAATATTCAGTAAATGGAAAATCTTGTTTACGTCGTTTTAGCTTGATGTTAAAGAAGAAGGAAATACTTAGGGTGGAAATGTATAGTCTGTGCTGTTATGATCAATCGTATTCCGTTTAGACTGCATTGTACTGCTAAATAACTGCAAAATTTAAACGGCTATTATATTCTGTCATTGCTGCTAATTCTGGTGACTTTGTACTACATATTGTGTGGGGGGGGGGGGGCGCTTAGGTCACCATCGGCTTGCCTCACTTCATGTAATGAAATAAAATGTGCCATCCTTTACACACATACATACAAATATTTCAGACACAAGCAATAATACCCTGTTAGACAGTCAATATACCAAACCAGTTGTTCATATAATACGTGTCCGGGCTGTTATTAAAAATATCTAAACTAGTACTTGTTTTAATGTAATTTGGTAGTCTGTTCCATGCATCAGCTACTCTCAGAGAACCAATTAGTACACTTCTCATTCCTATAGAATCTTCTACATAAGTTGTCTGATGATTCTCTAGTACTTTTAGATAACCCCAAACATTTCCAGAGGTAGATGTCTCTAAAATGGCCTAAATACCTGAATGAGGTCTCCACTTAAATAGCTATATGAGACACTGTACAAGGTTAGGTATTTTAGTCTTTCATAATAACTTAAATTTTGTGCATGGAAAACAAAACATAACACACCCGCATCTAGTGGGTGATTGAATTCCTAATGAGACCCATGAATATTTTCATCACCATAATATCTCAAAGCAGCCTAGCTCGTATCCCATAGCTCTTGACAAATCAGGGACAAATTTCAACAAACTCGGGAACAAATTCAGAAATAATCAGGGACACTTTTAAAGTATTAGTGCTATTAATGTCAGGCATAATTGACAGAGTAAGAGAACAAGAATTCATTTTCTGCAGTAAAAGATGCATATTAATTATTGTCATTGTTCATTAAGCGTAATTCTCCACCTTTTCTCCAAAATCACCAGTTTTAGGAGGGATTAAGAGGAACAGAGCTAAATTCTGAGTTAAAATAGTGGCATCCCTGAAAATCAGGAACCGTAGAGAGAAGTACAATGTATCCAGCTACACAAAAATCCATCTACCTTGCTCGAGTGGGCTGCAGACCCATTCAGTTGTGTATGAATAGGTCTGGTAGTTGACGCAGAGGGTTAAGGCATGAGCTCTGTGGTAGAGGGTTTGATTCTCTTAGTCCTCATTTGCCTAATATGTGACACTGAGCACGTCATTTAATCAGACAGTGCTTTGGGGCAACTGAAAATTTGGACTAGGTTCCTCAATGGTTCCCTGGACTACAAGCATACTTTGCTTAACATTGTTTAGTTGCCTTGACTCATTAGCAGCATGAAGCACACACACCATTCTATTATGCAGCAGTAGCTCAGTTTAACTTTGAAAAGGAAACAATAGCAAAATATAATAAAACATTTTGCAAGATCATAAAGCAAAACATCTAAACATATTATATACATGGGTGTAGTACATATTTATATATTTATTTACAGCTACAGCTCTCTGTCTCTACATCAGTCTCCAGGCCATGAAGCAAAATACTTTTAACACTTAGATGATTAACTGAAATTTTAATCAGCTTAGTACTGAAAGTTAACACTAGCTGTTCTCTTCTGTATCTGTTTTGCTGGACAGTTTTGTGTATAATCTGTAATCATTTTTTGTTGTTACATATATGAATAAGAGTTAATTGTTAAAAAAAAAATCAGAGCTATACAAAACACCTCTTTCGTTTAAACAAATGTCCCCCATTTTAAATGCCCATGTAATTTAGCTGAGTTGATAATAACCTTATTATCACGCAGTGCTTATTACAGCCCCAGACCTGTGGCAGGCCAACACAGTAAGTTAAGCTACCTTAGTGAAAGCTGTAGCACTTCACAGCACACTGTCTGGAGAACAGGCAAATAACTATCTAGGAATATAGTCAAAACAAAACAGGTAAGCGCTTGCTAAATAATTGTTTTGTTTGTGTTTTAAATTGAACTAATTCATTTTTGTTTACCTTCAGAATCTAGAATCATAACTTGTATTTTGCATCTGAGAGAAATACTGCAATAAATGCAGTAAACTGCAGAAGAAATGATTCAGGAATTCTGGAGTTTAAGAAAAAGTGATAACGAACTTTTAGGCCATACACACACACACACACACACGCGCGCGCGCACGTGCGTGCACACACACACACACACACACAGATATGATTCAGAATGCAAGAGTTCAAATGGTGGTTAACTGATTAACACAGTAATGCAGTGGAGCTGAAGTGGGACAGGCCATGCAGCACAGTGGTATCATATGAAAACTCTGCAGTAAATTTGGGGTATAGCTCAGCTGTATACCAATAAGTCCAGTGTAGCATAAATGATGAGTAGCTGATGGCCTAACTCAGAAGTCCACAAATTAAGTGGGGATACCAAGACAGGGACAAGGTAGCATAACAGTAAACTGAGCATGGCCTAGTAGTAAAGTAGAGAAACAGGGGCAGAGGGAAATGGGTTAGGTAAGGCAACATCTCATATAAAATAAGTTAAGGTTGTTATGTTGTGCATAAGTATTGGAGAATAAAAATAAGGAAGTAAAGAACAATAGCCATGTATTCCTAAACTGTTTGCATGCTGCTAATAATGCAAGGGGCCATACTAAGAGCACATACAGAAAAGTAAACTTTTCTATTGTATTCTGAGATGTTCAAATTGTCTTTAATATATTTATTTTTCCCAACAGGATATAAATACCAGTTAAAGTGAATATACTGTTTACACAAAATTTTACTGACAATACTGTTAAAAATATCCGCAGTTTAAGGACATTAACTGAATGCAACATCTACGTACCCATGCAGTTTGTTAAATATGACGATTAATATCTATTATATAAGGACAATTGTATGCAAGGACTACGACAGTTATGCAGTTTGTATAATATGCTTATTAATTTACCATCACTATAACAGCAATATGGATAGTATTACTAGATATAAACTAGTGGTCCACCCCATCTCTAAATCATAACAAGCCAAAACCCTTTGTCCATACAGAGTAATAACACACTTTGCATCACATTTTGCATTACACTCATTTATAGCAAATCTTTTCTTTCTTTTACTTTCTTTCTTTCTTTCTCTCTCTCTCTTTCTTTCTTTCTTTCCCATTTGTTCTAACGTTATAAATACATTTGCTGCCTGCTGCATTTGCATGCAGGTTGCTTCATTATTATGTCATTTTCCTTTAAAATTTCATTCACTTCTAAAACTTCCCCAGCTATTTCTGTACCATCTTCTCATCCCATTAGATCTCATCATCTGTTCATTCTAAATATTTTTTCAGTGCATCTGCTTCATTTATTTCACTGGGTAAACAATGTCACATTTATTTCATCTCCATTCTCAATTTCTACCTTTACAAAATACATATTTACTGTTATGAGATAATGTATATAGCATTTGTCGTATTCTTATCCTGAGTCACATTACATACCCTACATTTTGGTCTTTGTAACCTGCCTATTCTTCCTTTGATGACAATTGCAGAACTGGGTTCGCTGTTTTTCAAAAGTATTCATCAGTGAACCAGAGAAAGTGTTTCTTACCTGTTATTGTCATTTATTCCTTAATATTTTGTTCTGCTACACTGCACACATTACCAGTCTACTTTTCCTGATGTTGAGAGCCATTGATATTTCCCACATAATTAAGAGCTACACATTGTATACTTCATCTCTTCGCTATACTAGCATAGCACACGCGCATACACACACATACGCAATTTGTTCTTTCTTCCTTGACTCCTAGTTGTTTTTCAGTATAAGCTCAGTTACACATCTCCATGGAGCCAGCTGGCCAAGCATGACTACTTCACAAAGCAACCCCCCCAAAAAATGCATGCATGCATGTTTTGCAGTGGACAAACCTCCTTGCACCCCTCATGTGGCAGACATGCCCATCACACCTCCCAAACTTACATATACCTACTCCATGGTCACACAAGAGAGAAATCTCCTAAAAGAAAGGCACATATTTAGAAACTGCAACAGCAGTGATCTCCTATGGAAAATGGTGATTAATGAGGGTAAGTTCAATGAGCTGTTCTTGGTGAGTTGGTTCCTTGGTGAATTGTAAAGCCAACAGCCAAAAGAGCAGCCATCCTGTCTTGTTATCTTACATTTATCATTCTTGCATTGCTTTTTTATTTTTTAACTCATTTATTGCTTTACTTACCTATTTATTGTCTTTGTAAGGTAACTAGACTGGACCAAAGCCTATTATCAGCCATGACCTGCTGCAGTTATGAAAAATAAAAACATTATTCAAAAACAGGTTACACAAGTAACACACACACAATCATTACCATTGTAAATTCTTACAGGAGACCAGCAGTGTTTTATTATGTTTGTTTCACTTACCCAGTCCATCTGAATGCTTCAAGCTCATTTAGTGGTACTGGCTCTGGATCCAAAACAGGACATAGGGAGAAGCACATAAAACAAGATTTAATGGCTACAAGAATATGGATGGGAATGGCACCAAAGCAACTTCAATTATGTAAGAAGCTGCTTCATCATTTAATCAGAATAGCAATTCACTGTCACTATGTAGAGGTAAAAAATAATCTGAAACTGTAATTAGTGTGTCAGCAGTTCAAAATTTACACTATAAGGGAAGCTATCAGAGCAACATAAGCAACTGATATGCAAGGAAGAGAAGAAAGAGTCACTGGTCACTTCAGGGGCAAAGGCATGCCACATCATTCTTTACAGCAGGTGTCTACATACCTCATGTAGGAAGTGAGGAAAATGGCTACTCAATGATTGGAGGAATACTTAGAACAACAACAGGAGGTGGGATATTACCAATGGCAATACAAATATGATAGGTATCATCTGATGTACATAAATATAAACTATAAACAGAAGCAGAATTACAATAGTCCTTCCCAAATATATATATATATATATATATATATATATATATATATATATATATATATATATATATCATTTGGTGTGTGTATGCATTTGTAGAGATATATTTTGATACTTTGAATGCCCTAAATGAAGTAAACTTCAAGGACTGTACCTCAAAATGCACACAGGAGGAAATATTGGATCTGGTACTTCCAAATGAAGAGAAAGAGGGGATCTCAGATATGAAAGTTGGTAGCCACCTGAGAAGAAATGACTACTGAATGATATGTCTTTCAAAGACATGTCTGCAATGTCATGCCTTGCTAGGTTTTGAGCAAATCACCTTTGGTAAAATAGGAAAATATGACAAGAAAGTATTAGTTGGCAGCCTGGAAGACAATTATGAAGAAATGTGGTAAAATTGGCATCAAGGAGGCCAAAACTTTTGTTTAAGCAAATTAGTAATACAAAATGGAAAAACAGTGTCACTCTCAAAAAAGGTGCAGTGAAAGTAAACAGAAAAAATACATCATTCGGAAGTATAAGAAAATACCAATGCAGCAGCAAAGAGATGAATGACAGATAACATGTACATAAATAAATAAAAATTGATGCTAGGTAACAAAGCAGGGAAGGCATTTGGCCAGCAAATGCCCATACTGAAGAAAGTATTTCAGAATATATACATATGTTATGAATGATAAACGCTTTAAGCTATATTGCAGCACAGTTATACCGCAACATAAAGGGAAACATAAGGAAAACAATGTACCAAAACAAGGAGGGGTATGTACATATGTGTGCATGTGTGTGTGTGTGTGTGTGTGTGTGTGTGTGTGTGTGTGTGTGTGTGTGTGTGTGTGTGTGTGGTGTACGTATACAGTCAGAGAGTGGAAGGAATATCTATCTATCTATCTATCTATCTATCTATCTATCTATCTATCTATCTATCTATCTATCTATGTCTGTCTATCTATGTCTATCTATCTATCTATCTATCTATCTATCTATCTATCTATCTATCTATCTATCTATCTGTCTGTCTGTCTGTCTGTCTATCTATCTATCTATCTATCTATCTATCTATCTATCTATCTATTTATCTATCTGTCTGTCTATCTATCTATCTATCTATCTATCTATCTATCTATCTATCTATATGGGTCTATGTAAATTGCGGGACATACAATTAACTTAAATATGTTGACATAAAATGCAAGTGGCTGACAACACATTTGTCTGGAAAATATTTGGTCTAATCACACTAATCACATTTACTTGACAAATGCAAAGTAATGGCAGATACAATCAGGAAATATGCCTAGTGTCCCCCAATGAAATGCTTTAAGCAATGCAGCCTAGAGACACATCTCTCCAGCACATAACACAGATCAGTGTCTTTTCATCGTAACTCTCTACTGGTACAATGTCTTGGTGTGCACTGGTGGTGATTCCGTTCTTTTGAGAGATTTTTCCCTTCTAAGAATTGGTGCTCCTATTGGGGGTTGCAGTGGCACTTGCCCCTGCAAACAATTACTTGAAGTTACCTTTCTGACAAGTTCACAAACTCAGCAATACCCCTTGTTGATTGTTGTGTTGTTGATATTCTTTTTCGCAGATATACTGTATTCAGAGCAAATATTTTCAATCAAATCTGCTGTTGAGCAGTTGTGGTTTAGGAAATTTTGTTTAGGTGAATCACATCTCTCACTCTCATAGGTTCATAGATTAGTACTAGGCTACCTGCCTTTGTGGACCATCTCAAGCCTAACCAATTACCCCATGAGGGAATCAAACCCTGCACCTTGTGTCTGTAAGGTAAAAACCTAAACCATTATGCCAATCTCCCAACCCCAGAACGCCGACATTTCATCCGAGTAAGTAACAACCTGGCCACCATATAGAACTCTGCCCCTTACCCCCATGGTAGTGCAATCTCAGAGTTTGTATATTTAGTTGGGGGGGTGTGGGAGCACACTTTGGTTTTAATCTGTTTTTTCATGTTGGCCAAGCAGTTACTTACCTGGAGTGAAAAGTCAGTGTTCTAGGTGGTCGGTCATCTGACTTGGGTTTGCTGTCTCAGTTATATGAAAGTTGGGTAAGTGGGATTTTGGGTCTGTGAAGTAGATCCAGATATATATATATATATATATATATATATATATATATAGACACACACACACATTTATAATCATATTTAGAGAGAGTATGAGAAGTAAGAGATAATGAATAAATATTTTTCTTCAGTATTTATGGAAGAGGAACTCACCAAACTCAAACACGAGAATTGTTTTAAATTTGGGGGTAGGTTGCTGATGCAATCTCATCCATGCAAGAAAAGATTCCCAGTGAACTTTTAAATTTGAACATGGTCAAAGCTAGGATTCAGTCATGAATTCTAAATGAACTGCGTATTTAAACACTTTCACCTGTTTGCTCTAAGAAGTTACAGGATAACAGAACAGTACAAGAGGAATGCAAAAAGCAAATGACCTTCCACTTCATGAAACTATGTGCAAAGGAAAACTGTATCTATTTCTGAGAAATGTTAACATCAGTAAGTAGAAAACTAACTGGTCTTTATACTGGGAAATACTGAGTGTATCATGGTCATGGAAGTCAAAACTCAAAGCATCATGGGTTTGGAGTGGAAAGATCAAGAAAAATGAAAGTAATAGAGCTAGAATATCAGTCCTATAGGCAGTGCAGGTCTGTGGATATTGTTACGTAGGAATTAGGAAGATTTTTGTTATAGTTCAACATAAAAATCAAATGTGCATTAACCAAGTTTGGAATAGATCATGCTGAGTTGTCTTTTGTATTGAATTTTGACTGGATACTAGGGCAGAGTAGAGACTTCATAATGAAGGATGAAAAGTACAAGAATTCCAACATGGATTCATGGTATACAAATCTTATCAGACTATTATGGGGGTGGACAGAGATAAAGCTGTAGATATGATCTATCTGGACTTCAGGAAAGCTGTTTTTGTTGGCATTTTCTCAAAAATGTCCTCCAAAACTGATAAGGAAGGAGCAGGAAGTAAACTGTTTAGGTAGGTGAAGAAGTGGCTGAAGGCAGAAAGACGAGTTTGGTAATTAGTCAGGAGATCTCAAGGAGAAGAGCTGGCAAGTGATATCCTACAGCAGTTTACCCTAGGTCCAACCCTATTTAGTTTGTTAATTTCTGACCTCACATGGAATGGAAAACTGGATTAATCTTTTTCCAAATGTCATTAAAGGTTTACCTTTAAAACCGCGTATTGCAGAAGGGTGAACAGAACATGTCCAAAAGGCAGTTTGCAAGGTTTGCAAACACTGAACAGAAAAAGGTTCAAATGTGCGATGAGCGAATGGACAGTGAGATTCGCTCATTGCACATTCGACATTCAGGGACAGATTGCACTATAGTGAGGATTAGGAAATTGTTCCTTTTCCCACTGTAGTGCGATCTCGGAGTTTGAATAATAAAGTAGGGGGTGGGGGGTGCACAGGGGCTTGCCCCCCTGCTTTACACTTTTTTTTTTCTTCGACTTTCATGTTCGAAAAACAGCGAATCTGCTGTTCGATTTGCTGTTTTTCGAACATGTAGGTTAGTCGACATTGTCAGTTTCCTGGTTTTGAGTCACTCATATGAGTACTCGAACCACTGCAATTCGTAGTTTTAAAGGTAAACCATAATTAAAATCAGGAAGTAGTATCTAATGGGGCATCAGTTTGGTGAGGGACCCAAGAAAACCGCAGGTATGGTGAAGCTACTGTAGACCCAATCTAACCTTCCAAGTCCATAATGATGCATGTAGGGAACTGTAATATGTGCTTGGTGGGGGTCAGCCTCAAAGATCCAGATCAGGGGAAGAATTTTAGGGGTTATTTTTATAGAAGTCATGGACTGTCAAGTCCACTGTATGATAACAACAGCAAGGGTAAACTATATATTAGAGTGTTTATCCAGTGTATCAAATCCAGTGATATAAATTTGATGGTGCTATGCTATTAGGCCACTGTAAGACCACAACCAGAATTCTTTGGAAAGGTCTGGAATCCTTAAAGGGAAAGGAGAGAGGAACACCACAGTGTTGCAGAAGGTACACAGGAAGGCAACTGTGATGATGATGGTGACAAAGGAAATGTCATGTAAAGAGAGATGAAGGAAATTAGATAAGAGATGAAGGAGACGTGATATGAGTTTAGAAGGAATTACTAGAGGATAATGGTGGGATAAGGCTGACTAAGAAGGAGAGATGGAGTGAAAAGGAGCATGACTACAAGATTAAGGGAGCATACTTTGGTCATAAGTGGTAGATAGCCAGAAAGTTTCAAGAATGAGCAATAATACTTAAGATAGGTGGTACATTCAAAAAGAGTTAGGATACCTGTAATAAGGGATGGAGAAGAAAGGCTAGTTACACCAGCTTGCAGACCAGATAGACTCACAATCCTCTTTTACCAACATTTTATGGCATAGGTTCATAGATTAGCACTAGGCTAACTGCCCTTCTGGGCCATTTTCAGCCTAGCCAATTACCCCATAATGAGAATCAAACCTTGCACCTGATGTTTGTAAGATAAACACCTTAACCATTAAGTCAACCTCCCAAGCATAATATGATTTGATATGATATGATATGATATGATATGATATGATATGATATGACATATGTGGTCTACCACTGGATTCACTTCTAACTCCATTCCTTTTCCATACCTATATTAGTCTATTATTGCTGTTCATATGTATAAATGCAGTGATATTACATAGGGGTGAACCTCTGAGGCTTACATGTCATTCCTATTGATCATACATACTATTCTCTCTCTGAAAAGTTATTTGTACATTTCTGTATTTCTCCCTCTTATTGTTGTTCATATATATAAAGGCAGAGATATTGCATAGGGGTAGATCTCTGAGGCTTACATACCATTCGTATCAATCATATGTACATTCTATCTCTGAAATGTTATTTGTACGTTTCTGTATTTCTCTGCAGCATATGTACTAGATTGCATGATTCTAGTCATTAACTCTTAAAAATCAGTGGACATTGACCCATTTTTAATATAGTTTACTGACTTTTTATTTCAACCTTTGGTCATACTTATGAGCTTGGGCAGTTTTCCTCCAGTCACTATCATCTGAAGCCTATGAATAGATCTTACCACTATGTTTTCAAATACCATTTACAACCAGGACTTTTTCAAATCAATATTTACTGTGTATATACAATTTATAGTATTGTCTCAATTTATTCTGCTCTGAGCCATATTATATGTCATCTTATAATGTCTCAAATATATTCTTAATGTGGAATATGTACTTGGATATTTCTGCAGCTTATCTACCCGAGATTCCACTGAAAAACTGGATTATTAACTTCAAGGTTCTTAGTAGTCATTACCGGCCCTTTTTTTTTTTGATTAGATTGTTCTTGTTCCTTTTGGTTTGTATATTGATATTAACATCTTTAATATTATCAATAAAATAAAAATGTTTCGTTGTTTCCTAGCTTTTACAATTTAAACACAATCTATTTTCCATGTTCTTATTATTAAGACAGGAAACTATAATACCTAGAGACTTTAATATAGACTGGCACCTCATAAACTGCACTACTCCCACTGAATCCATAAGCTTGTACAACTTCACACAATTAATAACCACACCTACTAGAATCAATAAAACTTCAGGGAGACATTCAACATTAGATTGGATTCTTACAAACAATCAGACAAACTGGCAAAAGTAGGCTGCCTCTCAGATGCCATAAGTAACCACATACCAACATATGCTATTAGAACTCACCATAACCTAGATAAACATGTTATCTGTAATCAAATACAGAATACAACCAATTTCAGCAAATATATTTTCAATGAAACACTAAAAAAATATAACTGGAATGTACTTAGAACAATGTCGTTAGATAAAGCTGTAGAATGCTTTAATAATGTATTCTTATAGACTTTAAATAATCTAGCACCAGTACATAATAAAATAGTAAAGTCCAACCCCACACCATGACTGACAAAGGAAAGAAAAAAAAAATCATGATAAAAAGGGATAAAACCTGATAACTGATATAAAATAGAACTCAAAATGCTCTCCGGCAATTTAAGCATCTTAGAAGCCTTGAAAAATTCCATGTCAAACATTATAAGCAAACATACTATGCCAGCCTACCAGACAAACATATAAACAACCCAAAACTTATTTGGTCATCACTAAATAAACTACTCCACCCTAGCAAGACCACTAGTCCTTCTCCAAAAATAGACAATATGACAGAATCTATCCCCACACAGTTTAATTCCTACTTTATATAAACAATATTATCTCTCTTAGACACTAATACATTTGCCCCCTCACTCTACCCATCCAATCAAAACTATGCACAGTCTTCAGCTTTAGTCTAGTACCTACCTCATTCATAAGGAAGTTGCTCCATATACTAAAAGCTACTTCCGTAGCTGTAGACCACCTACCATCAGACTACTTAAAACTGGCTGCAGAAGTTATAGCCTTCCCTGTGTCTATACTAATTAATACATCCGTAGCAGAAAGATACGTTCCATCACTGTGGAAAAAAATCCTACATAATACCACTGCACAAAGGTGGCACATATACAGAGTTTAATAACTACATACTGATAGCAATTATCTCCCCCTCTACAAAATATTAGAGGAATGGATCTGTATGCAGCTGATGCAATATCTAATCTCAAATAACCTGCTCGCAGAAACACAACATGGCTTAAGGCCCCCAGCACAGCACCACTACTTCTGTACTACATTTTACCAATATAATAAACTAACAAAGAAACAATTGCCTGCTTCTGTCCACCATGTTCTTAGACTTGTCAAAGGCATTTGAAACTACCTTGCACCAGTAACTGCTCATTCAACTCTTCTTCAACAGGACTTTCACAATACTACTTGCTGTGGTTCCTTACTTACTTATCTGGAAGGCAAGCTATTAAATGGCAACAAACCTACTTGTCCTTTCAACCAATTAGTGCAGGTGTTCCTCAGGGCTCTCTCCTGGGTCCTCTACTATTTAATATATTCATTAATGGCCTCCACACCTCTACTCACCATGCTAGTTTAGTTCAGTATGCAGATGAATCAACATTAATATGTGTGGCCTCAACAGTAAATAAGCTCCAAGACATTACCTACAAATCTTTCTCCTCTGTAGAAACCTGTCTGAAAGAATCAAACTTCCTACTCAACCCCAAGAAAACTAATTTAATGCTTTTCACCTCAAAAAGTTGCCAAAATCAAAAGCAATCTTTTACCATAAAGTCAGCAAATAATATTGTCATTGAGACTGTAGCTCACAGTAAATCTCTAGGCATTATAATAGATGACAATCTCAAATATGGCCACCATATACTACACACCATAAAATGTACACACCAGAAACTAGGCTCCCTTTATAGGATCAATGGATTCCTTACAGATACTGCAAGAAAAACTCTAGCCACCACCTTCTTACTGCAAACTCTCTTATATGCCACTCCTATTCTAACAAACATAAACAATACTCAAAGAAAAAAACTTGCCACCTACTACAGTAAAATAGTTAAATTTGCCACCAATGTCCCTCATAGGACCCATGACTGTCATAGCTTAAAGCAATTAAACTGGCTTGAACTGCACAACTAACATATTCACAACTGACTACAGCACAGAAACTCATTCATAATCTAGAAAAATGCCCTGCACTACAAAACTTTTTGCCACCCTATTGTCCAGCAAGCGACCTCCGTTCTAGTAACAAATTCTTATTACTTACAAGTAAGTCAAGTAATGCTGCAGGAGACTCGCTCTACTCCCAAAGATTTGCTAAACTCTGGAATAGTATCCCCATGCAAATAAAACTTTCCAACAAACTCAATAGTTCTAAACCACTGTTTAAACAACATCTTAGCCAATCCTGGTCCTGCACATGCTCATCATAGGGTTAAAACTTTTTCACTGTAAAATACTATACAAATACTTTCCTTAAACATACTGTTCTCAACCTCTTACTAAAATGACAAAGCAATTTTTACACATAACTGCTGCCTGTTCAATCCAGTAAGTTGCACGTGCTTTCTCTTTAGTAACTTCCACGTCTATGAAATCTTAGAATGTGTATGTATAAATGTAACTACTGCTTGTGTATAAATGTACATTGAAATGCAACTACTAATTGTGTATAAATGTAAATAGAAATGCAACTACTCTGTGTTTGACTGGAACTTAGTATAATTGAATGTAAGTAAATGGAGCGTTTCTCCCCGAGCCTCCACTGAAAATGGGCACTACCAGACTTTCACAGTAAACAAAAATAAATATATATATATATATATATATATATATATATATATATATATATATATATATATATATATATATATAAATAGCCATATTATCTTTCAGAGGTGTTAATTTAATATTGGAAATTTTATTGTACAACTTCTGGAAAGTGGAATCATTTTTATTATTTTATATCTTACTGTAAATATTATGTATAAAAACACCTGTTTGTAGAAAGAAAGTCCTGACAGATATCATCCCATTTTTCTAATCTTTTCTTTCCTTTTTAATAGCTTTCACTACTTCTTTATCTAAATTTCTCCAGGTATCAACATAAAAAATCATAACAAACTGATATCATAATGTCCTGTTTTTCTGTTCATTTTCCATATCTAATTTCTATAACAAAATCATTTTTCAGTTCATTTACTTCATTTTTCTCCATTTTCCTTCCCCTCCTCTTTGCCTCAAACTCTGACATAATTCCTTATATTTATACTCAAAGTATATTTCCATTCTCATTGTCCCCAGTTTTCCTCACTCTAATTAACCAACACATTAGCATAGAAGCAACATATAGTATAGGGTTCTTTAAACCTTGACCACCTTCATTAGAACTTAAACAATACCCCTTTTTCATTGGATTTAACCTAGATACCCAGATAAAATGAAATAAAACTTACAATAAATATTTCTCCTATTAAGCAGGATCATATAAACCTTAGGTAAATAAATAATTCCTATAATACAAATATTAATTAGTCTAGATCCTAGAGGATAAACAAAATGAATTTAAAAATACATTTTTAAATATATTCAAGAAGTTCTTTACACTTCTTTTTACAACCAATAACCTTTCAAAAGGAATATCCAACACATCTATTTCGTTTTAATTAAACAACACCCTTCTACCTTATTATTATTATCCCCCAAACCTTTACTTTTCCTCAGATATTATCCTAGATTTATTCAATCTGAACCTAAGTAAATCAAGATTTCCTTCATCCAAAATTTGTTTTTTTGAAATAATAATTATATAATCTGGGTAAAACAAAACAAGGAATATGCAAATCACATATTATAACATAGTCCCCTTTCTTTATAACGTTTTGAATTTTACTATTAATTGCATTCATAATTAAAGCAAATAATGCACTACCCATGGGGTAACCCTGATATAGACACACCCTTTCAGTATTAACACTAGACGATAACTACCCACTAACTAAAAAATTAATAATGCTTTTTTCATAAGATGATATTAACATCTTCAAGATCTTCCTCTCTAACCCATATTCTTCTCAAATACTCTGTAAGGCTGCATGATTTACATTATCCAAGGCCTTATTAGTATCACTAATATAACTTTTACATCTTCATTCCTTCTTAAACTATTATCAACCATCTCAATAATTTGCTTGCTTTAATTCCATAAACCCTTTCCATTTTAACTTCATGAATCACATTTTCAAATCTCCCCTGGATTATCTTCATAAAATTTTAGAGTCAGAATTGTTCAAAATAATAGGTATCCAATTAGTTATTTTATTTTAATTTCTTCTTTTCCATATATAGTTAGTGACCCTCAAGCATATTTCTTTATGTAATTTCCCATAGTTAACCATTCATTAAAAACTTCAAGTAAAATCCTTTTTTAACTCCAGATCACCTTTTTATAAATTCCATCTCCTAAACCATCTAAACCAGGTACAGAATGTTCTTTTACCTTATATTATTCACTCCAATTCTTCCAAATACTTTTTTTGTATAAAAAGTTTCTATTTTTTTATTCTTTTCAAACAACTTGTTTTGTATTTTATAATATTTATTATTTTCTAAATATAATAACATTTATCTCTACATCTTATCATACCTATCTTTTTCTATTTTCGACATTCTGTTTCTACTTGTACATACGTTTTCTTATATTTTTCTTTAAAATCTGATAAACTGATAAAAAGATCTCACAGATTCATGATATCAAACAAGCTGCTTTATTTCTTCCTTGAATACAGATTTTATTATTCCCTTATTCCTTTACCTTCTTTTATGACTTCCCCATTTTCTCCAAGTTCTGCCCCAATTCCTTTATGATATAAAAAAAAAAAAACATTAACAATAGCACCTCTTATCACCTCCTTTAAATCTTCAAATAATACAAAAAAATCAACTTCTGTTTGTAAAGCGCCTCCTTTAAATGCCACTAAGCCAACTAAACCAGACACAGAATTCTATTTTACCATTTTCAGTACCTCATCAAATTCTTCTAAAGTCATATCTTTCTTGAGCATTTCCTTTGTGTATTGACCAAATATTCTATACCTGTCACAACCTCTCATGACATCAACTGTAGTTAACCTACCAGGTATTCTAATATATAACATTCAAACCTTTAACACATTCTGAAAAAAATAAAATAAAAACTGAACATCTTTCAACATCCAGATTCTACGCCACCTGGTATCCTCATAATTTTCTTAACTGTAATCTATTAGAATCTGAAATAAACATAGAATCCTGTAACTAATATATATCTGCTTTTTGTCTTTTACAACCAGTTTATTACTACCAATGTCATAGCCCTGTTAACTACTGAACTATTAACATTCACAACAGCTATCAGCTTTATAGAATTCTTTTCCTCCTCCT
>NC_056728.1:98944870-99029870 GCF_019279795.1 Protopterus annectens | reverse complement strand
TATTTTCTTGCACTATTTAATAGGTTTGACCCATATTAGTTAATTAATCATTCATTGACCAGATCTTTTTGATATGTTGCACTGCATACATATATATTATATGTCCATGCATTTTTCATTATTTAAAATATTTGAAAATGTATTTGCTCATCCTGTTAGCCCAGTTTAAACAAGCAAATTATTCAATAGGTAGTTGTTATCAGCTGCAATCTGAAGACATGCAAAAGCTAATGTTACCATTTACAATAACAGAAAAATACTGTAACACAGTGATATCATTAGTATGGATTACACTCTATAATTACCTGTCATGCTAATTAATGCTGTAATAATGAGAAAGCAGAAAAATACTGACACGTTATATTTAAATGCTATATTCTGTCAACATTCGCTGTCTGATTTTATTACTAGCTCTGAATAAAAAATGTATATAACAAGAAATACTTTCCCCAGTGCAAGAATTTCCAGGAAGATACGAATGTACTATTTAATCAGGTGTGTTCTCTCTAAAAACAGGCTAAACTTACAAAAATACTACTCTGGGTCAGATTGAAAAAACAGGAACAAGAGGAAATTATAAACAGTTGCTTACGTAATGTGGAGAAAGAGACAGTAAGGCACAACATCAACACATCGGGTGGTTATTTAACTATAGAGGAGGGCACCTTTATCATGGTTGTTAACATAGCAGAACCATCAAAAACACACAAAAATGCAACAACTCACATTGTGTCTGGTGCCGAGAATGCCACAATCAACAGTGAATGCTGAATAATCCACTCATGGTCATCAAATAAATAAAATAATTTAATAGAAAAACAAACAAGTACTAGGTTAAGCGCTTTCATCCTTCAACAATCTAGGACTTCATCAGAACCTAGAAGAATACACCTTGATCCATTTATATAATTATTTAAATAGATCATACAAACCTTTAAATTCAATCAAAACAGTAAGTTCACGAAGTATTGAAAACATAATAAAATTACATCCATACTAAACATACACACACACACATATCTATCTATCTATCTATATATATATATATATATATATATATATATATATATATATATATATGTTTACCTATAAATAGTCACACAATGTATGTGCAAACAACAAATTTTTGAAAACTAATAATGACACAGTCACAACAGTGATGTACAACCCCACGAACACATGCAATCAAACTGACCTGCATAACAAATCCAGCACCTAAATGCACCAGAATTCCCTACCGCTCTGGACCCAGGAACAAGTGCTACTATGGGTCCCAAGGGGGTGGGGGGTGCAGGTCCAGTATTTGGTTGGGTGGCATTGGATTTCAATGTGTCAACTGCTGACATTCAGAATAGCCGACATTTTATCCTGCAACGTTATTTCTCGCTATTCTGAACATTCAACATGTTCCTGTTCATTTATGTCAACGTAAACCATAATATATATATATATATATATATATATATATATATATATATATATATATATAAGCTAGCAATAGAAACATGTTTCTTATTTGATTTCAGTCAACAAAGTGTATGTGAAATAAAACCATTTCCTGAATGTAAACATGCAATAATGTAATAAATGATCATCAAAAACTTAAAAAAAAATAACACAGTCAGTTAAGAAAATGAATTAAATAATGCAACCATGAATAATAGTGAGATAAGTAAATTTTAAAACTGGTAGTATGGATATTTGCTCATTCAGCGCTGGGGTAACTGAAGTGTTCAATTTAAGTTGCCAAAACTGTTTAAAATTGTTTTTGCACCTGCACTTTTAAAGTTTGTCCTGTTTGTTGCATTTACCTGTTGAGGCTACATACTCAAGTGCGCTAGCCTGTGTTAAATATTTATTGCATTTTCCTGCTGTTTGTTGCAAAAAAGAAAAAAAACAAAAAAATTATCCTTGTTTTCCGTCTTTCCTGACCTAGAGTAGTCCAAATACAGGCTTTGCTGTATTCTGGACTTTTGGAAAGTTCCTGTGTTGCCCATTTCCTTTCTTGGATAAAGGGAGGCTTCTTTGTTCACCAGTGGCAGTGGGGAGCTTAGAGCAGCCTATCTATCCCTGGAGGAGTGTTCCCAGCACAAGAATCTGGTAGTCTATTGGCCGTTTTGGGCCAATTTCTAGCTCTTTCAAGTCCCCCTGTATAAAACCCGCTTTGGCATGGCTTTGTGCGATTTTGCGCATAGCGCAGCATTGGGCAGCTCCACTTAATTGGGTTTAAACCATTCTTGGCTCCACAAAGTCTGCTCTTCACTTTTTCCCTTAGAACTGATCTAGTTCTCATAATAAACACCCTATTCCTACTCTAAAGCCTGGCACTTGCTCACTAAAGCAATTATATAAGTCAGCACTAAAAAATTAAAAGCACTACACCCTCACAAACTCCCCTTGAGTACCTTCTTCCCCATTGGCCCTTTTTTTCAATTATAAAGGAATTCCCAATACTATTCTAGAATGTCTAAAGGTCAGTTGTCAATCTCCTCTCTGGTCCAGCTGGTGAATCTGGGAATCTTGAGGCAATGTTACAACTGCCTCATGTACACAGACAGCCCTCTCCTCCTCCCAACAAATTCCAACACATGTGAGAGATGCAACCATATAGCCAAACAGGAGGCTAAGCTCTCTCAACTCAGTACTGGCATAACCAGTCAGGAGGAGAAGGAAACCACACTCACTACAATTCCAGTCTCACATAGACCTACCATGACAGCAAACCAAACACATAAACAGACAAAAACATACTCGGAGGCTCTAAAAAAAAATATGCCTAAGCAGCAGAGACCACCAAAGCAGACACCCAAGCAACCGCTACCCCAAAACAAAACACGTACAATACATAGCTCACAAAGCCAGTGTGCCGAACAGTCACAGCCCTTAAGGCTAAACAACACACCTGATACACTTGTAATAGGTGACTCTATCATCAGGCACACTGACATCCCGCTCACCAGGCTGAACAAGGAGAAGGTCACGGTGAGCTGCCTGTCGGGCGCTAGGATCCACCACATAACACAAGCACTCAGGTCACTCCAAGGCAAGTACATATATGACTCAGTCATTGTCCATGCTGGTGTGAATGACCTGAGATGTACCTGCCTGGACTACATGAAAAGAGACATAGAGGAGCACTCTGAGCATGTAGCCCAGGCCGGTATAACCCTGACCTTGAGTAGCATCTTACCCTCACCAAGAATGATGCCACAATATGAAGACAAGATGATCAATTTCAACAATTGGCTTAAGTATTGGTGTCATTCAAAGGGGATCCAATGCCTGTCAGCCTGGGATGACATGCTCGACAAGCCACAATGCTTCGCTAGGGACGGCTTGCACCTGTCACACCTGGGCTTTCAGATATTGGCAAAGGCTCTTGCCACCCCCATAGTGCTTTTTTTAGGCAAGGCTCAAAAAACAAACCCACATCCATAGGTATCACAAGGGATAAGAAACTAAGAGTAATGCTACTCAACGCCAGAAGTCTAAACCTCAAGATGCACGCACTCGAAACTCTCCTTAGCATGGAGAACATCGATATCTGTGCAGTAACAGAAACCTGGTTCAAGGCTCCCAAGAGCACCCCAGCACTACCAGGTTATACCTCATACCATGCTTTTCGGCCCCAAAACTTGGACCGAACCACAAAATGAGGGGGGGGTATCAATATTCGTCAAAGATACCCACACCTCCAGGTTGGTGGCACAGCACGAAGCATCAGAGACTATCAATGTGCAACTAAAAGTGGGTTAAACTGCCTTCCAGTTTATAGCCTGCTACATACCACCCTCCCAAACCCAGGAACCCCACTCGGCTTTCCTGAGAACACTGGAAAATATGAAGGTCTCTCCAAACACCATTATATTGGGTGACTTCAACTACCCAAACATAGACTGGGAGCATTATTCTAGCTCCAACATCCTAGCCCAAAGATTCCTAGAATTTATAAACTCAAATGCTATGGAACAACTTGTTACCACTCCCACAAGAGGGGAAAACATACTGGACCTGATCATCACCAACATGGGGGCTCTATGCTCCAGACCAGAAGTGTATCCCTCACTGGTAAGATCAGACCATAAACTAATCTCACTGGATATTCACATCCCAACCCCACCCCCTGCCCAGAAAACCACAGTGAAAAACTTCTCTAAAGCAAATTTCACACTCCTCAAAACTGAGGTGGAATCCTTCAAAGCCCCAGGACCTGCGGAAAATACGGCCCAGACCGCAGAATCCTTTATAAATGCATTCTGTGAACACCTTCAGGAATGCATGGATCATGCAATCCCAAATAAAACCAAGACCCAATCCTCCAAAGGCAGGCATCCTGTCTGGTGGACCCCAGCCATAAACAAACTATACAACAGAAGGAGGAAGCTACTCCATGATAAAGCAAAATCCCAAAAAGGGAAGGCATCTCTGATCAGTATTAGCAAAAAACTACGGGCACTCATAAAATCATCTAAGGCCAGCTTCGAGAGAAAAATTGCACAGAACACTAAGGATAATCACAAGGCTTTCTTTAGTTATGTTAGGAACCTGGGTGGGAATTCCCAGATATGCTCAGAATTAGTCCAAAATGACAAAAAATACACCAAACCCACAGACATTGCCAACATCCTAGCTGACAGGTTCAGCACAAACGTCTCCCCCCCCTCCCCACCAAAAGTGCAAATATCTATCCCAGCAGAGTGCTGCCCCCATGACATCTCAGATGCTCAGGTAAGAGCCGCCCTCTCCAAAGCAAAAAACACAGCATCAATGGGACCAGACAGTGTCCCGGGCTGCGTCCTACATGATCTCCAAGAAGAGCTAAACCCAAACATAAAACTACTGTTCAGTCTCAGCCTTACTACAGGATATGTATCCAAAGAGTGGCGTACAGCAACAGTGGTCCCCCTCCACAAAGGTGGTGACTCAACAGATCCTGGAAACTATCGCCCCATAAGCCTGACTAGCTTGGTCTGCAAAGCTATGGAAAGGATCATCATGGACCTCATAAATAAAGATATTGGGGACCTACAGACACTGGATCCTACCCAGTTCGGCTTTGTTAAGTGCAGATCCTGCCTCTTAAACCTGGTCGATTTCTTTGAAACAGTCGCCAAGGCCATTGACGAGGGGAAGGTGGTCCACACAGCCTACCTGGACCTCGCAAAAGCCTTCGATACAATACCCCACTTGGGCATTATAGATAAGCTCACCAGCTTAAATATAAACCCCTATGTCACTAGATGGGTTGCAAACTGGCTCAAGGACAGAACCCACATGGTTAGAATTGCTGGAGCCATGTCAGACTCCAAACCAGTTACAAGTGGCATCCCACAAGGCTCAGTCCTGGGACCTCTCTTGTTCGGTATATATTTCTCGGAGGTACAGGCCAACACGAAAGGACTGTGGCTGACCAAGTTCGCAGATGACTGCAAACTAGGCACCATAATCGACTCTCCGGCTGACACAAGCATCCTAGAAAAGGGCCTCATAGAAACAGACAACTGGTGCCAGAGCCATGACCTCAAGCTAAATGCCAAAAAGTGTATAGTCATCCCCTCTGGCAAAAACAAAGTGCCCACAAATTACCACATAGGTGGTAATCCATTAATCTGGAAGAAGTAATTAGGGACCTGGGGACCCAAGTTGATAGCAATCTCTCATTTGAAAACCACGTGGCCAAAGTGGTTAGAAAAACATTTTATATAGCCCACCTAATCATGAAGGGATTCACATCTAGATCAGGGGAGGTCATCGTGCCTCTTTACTCATCCCTCATCAGGCCCATAATTGAGTACAATGCCCCTTTTGGGATGTACCTTACCAGACACCTGCAGCAACTGGAAAGACCCCAAAAGTACCTCACCAAGAGGATCAAAGGGCTCAAACAGATGCCATATGCTGCCCGGTTAAAGAAACTCCAGCTCTACTCAGTGGCATATCGCCTGCTCAGAGGCGATCTGTGTCTGACGTATAAAGCCATGTCCAACCCAGAATTAATGGACATGCTGCACCTCAGAAAATCCAAATCCCATCGAGCTACACACTCAAGAGACTTGAACCTCAGCACTGAAATAAATAGGACATGCTGGAGGGACAGATTCATAACCCAGAGGCTCCCTTCACTCTGGAATAAAATCCCAGTCCAGGTTAGGCAGAGTCCCTCATTGACTCTCTTCAAGAGGAATCTTGATGAGTGAATGGGAGATCATAGGTTTACCCCGGGTATCACTTCTGTGTCACTGTTAGACAGAGGCACAGTATACTAACATCGAAAAAGGGCATAGCAAAATTCATTTAAAATGGGTGGGGAAAGCCAAACACACTCTGGCTAGGCTTATAAATGCCCTAGGGCAGATAGCCTAGTATGAACCTATGAACCTATATTAGTTATATTGCACTTTGTTCAAACTGCCCTTGTTTTTCTAGAGGGAAAACCCAGAGACCCTTCTGTAAAAGGATGTATGAACATAATTATGATATTTTGAAAAGGAATACCAACATTTTTTGTACAAGCACACATTAAACAGTGTAAATTTCACCATATATAAGTTTGGTATTTTGGAAATGGTACCATTAAATGAATGTGTGTGTGTGGGGGGGGGGTCAATGGGAAACATTGATAGAATACAAAGAACTAATATGGCAGTTGATTTTCAGGCATTTACAACTTTTTTGAAACTTTTATTCCTGATTCTCTGATTTCAAAGGCTTTATATTTACTGTTTATAATTCACACTATCAATGCAATAATTCTTAAGGTAGTTATTAAAGGAAAAAAAAGAAATGTCCTTGTACTTCTGAATCAAAACTGCCTGGCTTCATGGTGCATTGGGCTGGAGCCCTTACTGCAACCAAGCAAAAGGGTTTGATAAGTGAACCCAGCACTGGAGAACCCAGTCAGGGAGGAAAAAGAGTGAATAAATGCAGCCAGCATATCTCTCCTGAGTGGGTGTGGAGGAGAGTGGCCACTTGGTGAGCACATAGAAAAGTGAGATTCTTCCATTAGAGACTGGAGTAACCACTTCCCATGCTTGAAGGAACCGATAAACCACCCCCAATGTCTGTCTACATGATGGCCTTTCCTGGTTGACCCTCACCCCACTGATGAGGAAGGCATGTACTGATTGATGGGGATGGGGATTGGTGGTCAACAGACAATGAGGGGAAACACTGTGAAAAAAACAGCAGGATCTTGGCCAAGCTTATTAACTCTTTCTTTTCTATGTACTATATTTGGTACCCTTTAGGCACAAACTCTTTCCTTTTTATACTTAATATATTTTTACTCTCAGAGTTTATGCTTGTATTGAAGACAACACTTGCATCTTCATTTTAATTGATTTACACATTAAAAATGCAGTTTAAATGCAACATGCAAAGGATCACAACATAGTGACCAAAAAGGACTCCGGCACTGTGTGCATGTGTCTGGTGAGTGTGTCCGTGTGTGTGTTTGTGTGTACATGTGTAGGGAGGGCACAATTATATATGGTGCAGGTTATATATTTATATGAAAACATGGAAATATTCCCATATTTTTAGTAATAATTCCAAACTTTAGACACTTTCAAAAAGTATACAATATGAATGGAAACTAGCAGGAGTAATTTTTGTATACCCTGTACAGTCATGCAAATATTCCTAATTCTTTGCTATTTATCTGTTTGTACACACATGTTATTATTTCACAAATATTTGATTTATTGTAATGTGTAGCATCATGTGGATGGCCACATCACAGCTAACCAAACTGCTTCTGATGCTTTAAATTTATTTAGTCTAAGGTTTCAGGTAAGTTCACAATTGTTCTTGTTCCTTTTAATGAAAATATGTAATGTAAATACATTTAAGAGCCATATCTGATGGATCTCTCAAAATCAAGCAACTAATAAACAAATGCTATGCTATGGCACCCTGTAAAATATAAAATCAAGATGGATGAAACTGTTCAGACACTTTGCGCATAAAGTTGACAGTTTTGGGGACAGTTGTTTTCTCATTTCCTTTTTTAATGAAACATAGTAATTTGAATGAATTTATTTCAACATCAGCAAAATGACTATGGAATCAGTTTAGTAAGAGATTTAAAAATAACTTTGTTGTTAATATATATTATTTGTAGGCAAACAAAGATAGATAGACAACTGTTGTCTGATTCTGTTTTGTTGTGTATACAATTTTTTTGGCAAAGAGCAAGAATATAGTATCAACACATAGAAAATAAGCAAAGTAACTTGGCCAGACCTTCTATGGCTTGATATAGATAATAAAATGTACTCCTGGCTCTTGAGAAGGAAATTTACATTTAACAGAATGGCTGCTATCTTGACTAGCAGATATAGCAGGAGATAAAAGTTGACTCAAGGAACTGTCACAGTGCTTCAGCAAGGTGGCCACTTCCTTCAGATGCTTTGCCAACTATTAGTTATTGAAAGTATATTTTTGAGTGTAAACTGTGTTTTCCAATCTGACTTTGGAGTAAGTACTAGAGTTACTCATTGTGTAGAACATGCTGTCCTCTTATTTACAAAAACACAAGGAAGAGATGCTTATGGATAAGGAGAAGGATTGTGAGGGGCACCTTATAGATGTGCATCTGTCAGAACTATGGAGAGGTTATGTGGTGCCATGTTCTGTTTCCTGAATGCTCCCCCAAAGAAAAAAAGGGAAAAAAGCTGACAACCCAAAAAAACTCTTCTGCTCTAAAACTAGCAAGCCACTTCTTACAGATATAATGTGTGTCTTGCTACAATTAAAATAGTGCACACTAAGTGCTTCAGCAGTGACAGCAGGTACAGTCCTGGCATTCATTTCTACATGATGGTGCTGCACTAAAGCACCATAGGAATTTGGCAGTCATACCTCACTAATACTTTGCCCCATCCCTTCCCACCATAGCTGGAATCCACTGTTTAATGAAGCCAACAATCATCCCTTCCCCACCATAGCTGGAATCCACTGTTTAATGAAGCCAACAATCATCCCTTCCCCACCATAGCTGGGATCCACTGTCTAATGAAGGCAACAATCATCCCTTCCCCACCATAGCTGGAATCCACTGTTTAATGAAGCCAACAATCATCCCTTCCCCACCATAGCTGGGATCCACTGTCTAATGAAGGCAACAATCATCCCTTCCCCACCATAGCTGGGATCCAGTGTCTAATGAAGCCAACAATCGTCCCTTCCCCACCATAACTGGGATCCACTGTCTAATGAAGGCAACAGTCATCCCTTCCCCACCATAGCTGGGATCCACTGTTTAATGAAGCCAACAATCATCCCTTCCCCACCATAGTTGGGATCCAATGTCTAATGAAGCCAACAATCATCCCTTCCCCACCATAGCTGGGATCCACTGTCTAATGAAGCCAACAATCATCACTTCCCCACCATAGCTGGGATCCAATGTCTAATGAAGCCAATAATCATTCCTTCCCCACCATAGCTGGGATCCAATTTCTAAGGAAGACAACAACCATCCCTTCCCCACGATGGCTGCGATCCAATGTCTAATGAAGCCAACAATCATCCCTTCCCCACCATAGCCAGGATCCACTGTTTAATGAAGCCAACAATCATCCTTTCCCCACCATAGCTGGGATCCAATGTCTAATGAAGCTAACAATCATCCCTTTCCCACCATAGCTGGGATCCACTGCCTAATGAAGGCAACAATCATCCCTTCCCCACCATAGCTCGGAGCCAATGTCTAATGAAGCCAACAATCATCCCTTCCCTACCATAGCTGGGATCCAATGTCTAATGATGCCAACAATCACCCCTTCCCCACCATAGCTGGGATCCAACGTCTAATGAAGCCAACAATCATCCCTTCCTCACCATAGATGGGATCCAATGTATAATGAAGGCAACAATCATCCCTTCCCCACCATGGCTGGGATCCACTGTCTAATGAAGTCAACGATCATCGCTTCCCCACCATAGCTGGGATCCACTGTCTAATGAAGCCAACAATCATCCCTTCCCCACCATAGCTGGGATCCACTGTCTAATGAAGCCAACAGTCATCACTTCCCCACCACAGCTGGGATCCACTATCTAATGAAGGCAACAATCATCTCTTCCCCACCATAGCTGGGATCCACTGTCTAATGAAGCCAGCAATCATCCCTTCCCCACCATAGCTGGGATCCAATGTCTAATGAAGGCAATCATCCCATCCCCACCATAGCTGGGATCCACTGTTTAATGAAGCCAACAATAATCCCTTCCCCACCATAGCTGGGATCCAATGTCTAATGAAGCCAACAATCATCCCTTCCCCACCATAGCTGGATCCACTCTCTAATGAAGCCAACAATCATCAGTTCCCCACCATAGCTGGGATCCACTGTCTAATGAAGCCAACAATCATGCCTTCCCACACCATAGCTGGGATCCACTGTTTATTGAGGCTAACAATCATCCCTTCCCCATCATAGCTGGGATCCAATGTCTAATGAAGCTAACAATCATCCCTTCCTCACCATAGCTGGGGTCCACTGTCTAATGAAGTCAACAATCATCCCTTCCCCACCATAGCTGTGATCCATTGTCTAATGAAGCCAACAATCATCCCTTCCCCACCATAGCTGGGATCCACTGTCTAATGAAGCCAACAATCATCCCTTCCCCACCATAGCTGGGATCCACTGTCTAATGAAGCCAACAATCATCCCTTCCCCACCATAGCTGGGATCCACTGTCTAATGAAGCTAACAATCATCCCTTCCCCACCATAGCTGGGATCCACTGTCTAATAAAGCCAAAAAACAGTTACCTGGGTCTGAAAGACAGGCACAGAGAGTATTCTGGAAGTACTGAGATAGAAAATGAAAGTTGTTTCAATTTTGCAGAATAGTGAGGTGACTTCTGATGCCTGGATATGATCCTAGAGGAGTATTAAAAGGCAAGTATGATTTTATGTTAACCATTTCTCCAACGTGTGATGGATGAGAAGAATAAGTTGGTGGAACTGAGACATGAAATTGTTTATATTGGACAACTGTTGGTTGCACTGGAAAACAAAGAGGTGCAATTCATAGCTCAGTAGAGTTTTGGACAGTGAAGAAGAGTTTGATGGTTTAACATCTGTGAAAACTGAAATGGCACATAATGGATTTACAAAGAGATTATTAGGCACTGAAGCACCATACACATTACAGTTGCAGACAGAGATATTGCTAACTGAGATGTTTTTTAGTCCAATGTGTCACCTGTTCTGAATAGGAACAAGTTCTACTTTAGAGTAAATGAAGTGCTTGTTGAAAGTGTGGGGACTGCAAGTAACTTTGAGCCTCAATGCTGGTGACAATAAAGAGAATATATGCTATATTCATGTGTGTGACTCAGCCCCACCATGCCAGAGGGACTGCAAGGGAAGAAGTCCCAATGCTTGAACGGTTTAACAATTTGCTGTTCTTCTGTCAGAATCACAATTCATTTTTAATGTGCAGGGAATCACACTTGACAGTTATAAATATAATATCACAGATAAGTCCTAATTATCTTTTATATATACTTGTACTGATATTGTGGCAATAGTGTAGGTACATATATGGCATATATACATGTATGTACAAGTTATTCAAATAAAATATCTTTAATTTTATTATATTTTGCAAGCCTTGAAGTGATTTGGTTACACTGACATCTTGTAAATCACAAGCTACTGTTTAGAGGGACAAACGTATCAGCATTTACTTGTTTTTCTTCAGATATAAATGGAGCATCTATATCATAACTTAAACATAAATTGAACACTTAGGTTGTCGAATCCTAAAACATTGACACCTAATCGTCGAAAGCTAACAATAGCAATTGGCCACATCATCAAATTCTTTCCTCAGGAAAGAATTCGGGTGGCCGTCCGTAAACAAAATAAAGAAACACACCCAAACATAGTGGGGGGGGGGCTGCACTCCCCACCCCCCCAACCAAGTATACCAACTCCAAGATCACTCTACATTGGGGAAAGGGCAAATCCTCGATAACGGCCATGCAAATTCTTTCCCGAAGAAAGAATTAAATGATGTGGCCATTCGATATTGTAAGCATTTAACGCTTAGGTGTCGATGATTAAGCATTCAACAACCTAAGCTGTCGACAATTCAATAGGAACCCCAAATGGACATGTTTAAGGTTAATACATTTTAGACAAGTGTTTTATTATTTGTTATTTAGCAGTATGTTTAGCAATGGTATATACATAGTGAAGGGTATCCACATTTAGTTATTATTTTTACTTTTAATTTATGCAGACCATTAAAATCAATATTTTAGAGGAGAACAATCACTAAGAATATAAACATCCAAATTGGCAAGGGTTTCACAAATACTTCAAATAACTGAAATAACCAATTAGATTACGTGTTCTAACACGAGAAGACATATGGCAGCAATTTTGTGTTATGATTGCAAGTGAGGAATGAGCATCTGTTAAGAGTAATACGAGTAAAGGAATCTTAGAAAACAATGTTTCAGTACTTATAAACATGGTCACTTGGTTTCTGTACTCTGCATATTAAGGAAAGACTCTGAGAGGAGTCCATCCTAAGGTCTGCCTTCGGCTAGCTGTGCAAGTCAGGAAGAGAAATGTTCAGTGCTGTTTTATCTCTACCTTTCTCTCGTATCTTTTCTAAGTGTTTCTGTGACAGACTTGTAAACACTCCTGTTAGTGATTATGTTTTTCCATGCTTTGTGTGGTATGTGCTCCAGAGATTGCCTGCAGTTATTTACAAAAACTGAACCTGTGCTCCTTTAAAGAGCAATTAAAAACATTGATGGTAGTGCTGAATGGGATCAAAGCTAGGATGACAACTGGAAGCCTAGTTTTATTTATTTTTATTTATTTTATTAGTATTTATTTATTAGGGCAGAACAGTGACTTTCATACACCTTTTTCAGACTAAGCCCTGGTTAAGTAACTTGCTTTGAATTACACAGGCAATGAAGGCTGCAGGAATCAAACCATGGACCACTGGACCACAGGAACAGTTTGTTAACAGATTTTTAATCCTCTGCACTAACTGCCAGGCATTCTATAAGAGTACATGGAATACACACTTCAACATTAATAAGTAGCAAAGAAGAAAGATCTAGAAGTAAAAGTAAATTCAAGGAAAAATAACGGTGAGCAAAGGGGCGAATAAGTTTTCAAATGAAAAGGTTCCAATGGATATGATATAAAATTAATTACTTTCTTATAAACCACTACTACAAATTAGAGACAATAAACAAACTAAAAAATCAATTTATGCATTAATTAATTATAGGTTAATAGAGGATTTAGGATATGAGGCAGTTAGAACATGCAGAGAAGTTAATGAAAGTAAAAAGTTTAAAGCTAGCTCAAATAATGTTTGATTTTAGAACATAATATAAATTGAGAGGTATAGAAGGACAAAGAAATAAAACAGATGGAAATGATAATGGCAGATGAAATAAAAAGTATAAAGGAGACAATTGCAAATAGAAAGGAAATGAAGGACAGGAACAGTTTCAGATAAGGCATGCTGACAAAGAACATTTTAGGAAAGTGAAAAGGAAATAAAATAATGGTTGGAAAAATGGATAAATAAAGAAGATGATAAAATAAAATCAGAAACTACAAATAGGATGGAAATCATCATCATCAACAATGCCTTTTTCCCATTTTCTACATTGTGTTGGGGTGTTGTCACTCGTCTTTATCTCTCCCTAGTCAGTGTCACTCTCCTATCTTCTTCGACACTCATGGCTGACTGTCACAGGTCTTCTGTCACTGAATCCATCCATCTCTTTAATGGACACCTTCATTTCTTCTTGCCTTCTTTCTGTCTGCCTCAAATCTGCTTCATCAGATTGTCTTCTGCTTTCCTGCACATTGCCCAAACCACCATAATCTGCCCTCTTTAACCTCTTCTGCAGTTGGTGCTACTTTGGCTTCTGCTCTTATGTCCTCATTTCTTCATCTGTCCCACAGGCTGCATCCTACCACTCACCTCAGGCACTTCATCTCCATCATCTCTAGCTTCCTCTACTGCTCTGTCTTTACTGCCCAGGTTTCTGTACCATATAATAGTAATGGTCACACCACTGTTTTGTACACCTTACTTTTCAGCTTCTTTGGCATTCTTCTGTCATAGACTATGCCTGACACTTTGTGCTAGTTGGCTGCAGCAATCCTCATTTAGACTTCCTTCCCCTTAACCACCACCCCGTCCTGGATACATGAAGCTGTTAACCTAGTCCACTATTTTCCCTTCTATCTCAGTTTTCATTGTCTTCAGATTTCTTCTATTTGTTGCATTTACAACTGTTTTATCTGTACTCCATTTCAACCACATTTTGTTTTCCCTGTCATTTGCTGAAGCTCATGTTCAGAGCTTGTCTGTAATGTCACATCATCTGCATTCAGCAACTTTATGAAAACTTGTAAATATAATGCAAAGAAACAACACAGAGATACTGATATGTGAAGTTAGAAAAGTGAAAGAAAACTTCAGCAATGGAAGCACTGAAAGTAATATAGGAAAAGAAAAGAGAAAACAAATGTATATGTTAATGACATTAAATAATCAAATTATTTCAGCTAAGGTTCAAACAATGCAGATGATTTAATGTTCTCAAACTGTTCTTTATAAAAATTGGCAATGATATGGTATGCCATATAGAAAGTGATCAGTGATTATTTTTTTTTTTGAAAATGTAATAAATTTAGTTTGGGGGGAAACTGTTAAATTCTTGATTTCTTTAAAATACAAAGAGAAAGAAATGATGTTCCAGAGAGGGGAACAATGTTATATTCAGGAGATATGGTAAAATATATTTTTATTATAGTCAGTCTTTTAGATTATATGAATGGGATGCTTTGTTCAAACATCATGCTGAATTTCAAACAAGTAAAAGTAGGTGGAGGCAACAACTAAGGCAAGATAACAGTGAACATGAAACAGCTAATGCTATTAAATAGAATATAAAGATGAACATGAAAGAAATGATAAAATGTGTGAAAGTGTTAGAGAGAATATTGGGACTATTTTGATGACCATCTATAATATACCAAGTTTAGAAAAGGAAACACCATGGAATATGAACAACATAATTAAAATTTAGCTTTGAAATAACCCTACAGAAATCCATAAATATGTAAGATATAAAATGGATTGAGTGAGTCATACCATCATCAGAAATTGGCATCTGGTATAGCGAAAAACGTACAGTACAAGATATGTAAAAAATCAATACATTTGATGAAGATGTAGAATGGCTGAGAGAGGCATGGATAACTTGACATAAGAAAGGCATATTGAAGATAACACCCTAAAACATACTAGGAATAAAAGAAATCTACAGGTTAAAGATTTTACATATTTAGTAAATTATTTAAAATCATTCATTGTCAGGAAACTCAGGCTTACTATAAAATAATGCTACTATCAACATATGAAGAGTATGAAACAAAGGCAAAAAGGAAGAAAATACAAGGCAGAGCCAAGGAAGACTCAACCTTATCATTTTTGTGACACTAATAGGTTAAAGCCAATGTTAGCATATACATCAGAGATATGTTTAGTGATAGAAGTTGAATGTAAGAACAGGAAGTTTAATTTGATAAATGTATGTCTACCACACAATGAAAATGAAGACAATTTAGATAAAACAATATGGGAAAAGGAAGATAATCTGTTACTAAATCTCCAAGTAGAGGCTCAATGGATAGACTTGATAATCTGATGAGGTATATATGCAAGAAATGGAAAATATTATACATACACATATTACTTAGAAATTCAAGCAGCAGATATACATAAGATCTACATATAAAGAAAAAAGAAAAACTATTAAAATTGTCAGAAATTTCACGGAGAAAGTAAGCAAAACAGAGATTTTATATTTATGTCAAGTCAGGGTTAATCAATGACAGACTATATTTTGACTGAATGGAAAGAAGGAAGCAGAATCTGGATAAATAAAGTACTTAAATGATCACTTGCCTATTCAAGTTGCAATGATATAAGAGGTACTGATATTGAAGAAGAGTCTGGGGAAATGTACAAAAAGGATAAGAAAATGATCATAAATATTAAGCAAGAATAATAAGATCTCTCTATAATGAAATGATCAAGAATGCAAAGAAGAGAAACTAAAACTGTGGAAGTTAATGAGTGTATGGGCAAGGTCTAGTGATAATAAAAATGTAATAAAGAATTAAAATAATTTAAAAAGGCAAAGAAAAACTAAAATAGATCAAAAAGAGGAAACTATGGAGTTTAAAGATGGCATATGCAATTTATTGTTACTTATTATAAGGAATAATGACATACGTTTATATTGATGGCTAATATCAATAAATATGGATAAAAAAGAAATGCAGGAGATCGGTATATAAGTAATGGAAGATGTAATTATGTTATAAAGAAATATAAGGCAGAGGAGGAAGAAGGGGAATTAAAATATAGATTTTTAAAGAAGGGAAATGAAATTAGAAAGTATATTTTAAAAGAATGAAATAGAAAAAAAACATACTGAAGTTGAAGAACAACAAAGTTCCAAATCTGGATGTATTATCAAATAAGATTTATAAAGTAGTAGATTAGGAAATTAGAAGTGGATTTTAAAAGATATATAGAAACTTTGGATTTTCCAGATTCATGGAAAGAGATTGTAGTAATTCCTATTCATAATCAGGAAGTAAAAAGGACTTGAATAATTATTGCTTGATAACTCTACTACTGGGAAGGAACAGTAAGTTATGAGTATAGAAAGCTTCTGGAGAAACTCAAATGTTCAAATGCCAGTAAAGTTTATGTTTACTACTATAGCTATGCAACATCTAAAAGAAAAAAAGTATTAAAATAAGGGTCTTCAAATATCAATTTGCATGCATAAAACAAAGTTCAATTACACAGGGGTGCTACCCTCTTAGTCATATAATAGAGCAGAGTATTTTAAGCTGATAAAACAAGCACTATTTGTTGCATTCATTGATCTGGAAGTTGCCTTTTATAGTGTCAATTTAAATAAACTATATGAAACAATGAGAAGCAGATGCTTCTCTTTAGATCTAATATTATTAAAGAGAGAATTATACAATAGGACCTTTTTCATGTTAAAATATCTAAAGCAAGACAATACATAAATCAATTGAAAATTAAATGGTAGTGAAATAGGAGTGCACCATGGTCGTTCTTAATATATATTGATGCAGTATTGAAAAGATGTGATGAAGAAAAGGTAGATATTTGTGAGATGCAAAATAGATGTTAATGTTATTATAAAAGATATAAGAATGAAAAAGAATAATTACTAAACTAAGTGGCATGATCTAATAAGTGAATTAGAATATGAATGGATGAACTGTACCATAAGATGAGTAGTGTTCAAAGCAAAATAAAATAGCAATCATATGTCACATAGTTCTCACACACATATGGGTAGAAGAAGTAATTGCAGAAATGACAATTTTGACAAACTGGATAAGAAGTATGACATTTTCAAATCAAGAACCGGTGAAATAGGCATGGGTAGAGAAAAAGAAATGGGAATTAGATTGTATGTACAATTCAGATCATAATAAGTTAGTAAAACAAATTTTAATATTGATAACTTACTTGGAAAATTATTTAAAGAAATACATACAAATAAATGGGTTTTATATCCCATATCTAAGAAAGATGAAAAATAATGGATCTTTAAGCATAAAGAGAAAGCAAAGTAGATACTCTAACTTGTTTGCAAAAATGTTAATTTTAGAAAATAGCTGGTCATACTTAGATGTAATTCAAAATATAAATACATTGAGGACTTACGTTAAATATAAATTGTATTTATTTGAGAGCAATGTTTTAGATAAAAGATATAATAATCAAGATGAACTTCAACTAATGTAGGTTTGGGAGATTATTAAAAAAATCTGACACATACGCTACTCCTATGAAATTTACAAAAAAAAAAAAAACTGGGACGGTAAAACTGAAAAATGTATGTGAAATTTTACTTATGACATCACATTGCTATACCATTCTGGAAATGGCAGAATGGATTAGTAAAAATTACAGAAAAGGGAAAGCAGGAGATAACAGTCAAGAAAGGATTAATCATTGTACGACAAGTACAATGTTTCTGTATGTAGGAGTTTTGGTATTGTATGTTTTATCGTACTTGGTATTTGTAATAACCATTGCTTGAAAGAATAAACTAAACTGTCTTAGTTCTTGTTCCCTTTTCTCCTTCCATTATGTCAATAATGCAACCTATCAAGTCTTTCAACCCTTTCTCTAACTTCTCTTTCATGTTTATAAATTCACTCCCTTCCTTTCTGTTCACTAATCATCTCTTTACATAACAATCCTGGACTACTTTTGGCCTTAAAATTTGCAGAACTATTATTTATACACAACTCTTCACATCAGTTTATACTTTCAATGTTGCACTTATTCAATACATAAAACAAAAGTATGTTGAGCAGCCTTTTCCTGTTCCTCCCTCAACTTTAAATGGCTTCCTAGGCTGTTACTCTGCCCTCTATTCAGTCTAGCATGTACAATCAATAGGTAATTAAAAATTTAAATTGTTACAGATGACTTAACTAGTGTAAATATCAGATGTTTCTGATCCTTGATATGGGTGATGCGCAGACTGATGTTGGCTCACTTTGCTTATCTCCAAGGGTAGATTTAGCTATAGCACTTAGTGTTGGTTCCATCAACAATAAAATGGATGCACTTGAAGTATAGCTAAATATCTTTAAATTATAAGATTAACAAAATATGATTATAACTGTAAACCTCCACTAATAAATTCTAGCATTTCATCTATAAGTAGAATAGCAAAACAACAAACCAAAACAAACTAGGTAAAACAAGAAAGGGCAGGTAGCAATGCCAAGCAGTCCGTTTAGTAGTTAAAAATCCGTTTAATGAGCACTTTTGAAGGAGTCAATGCCCCAACTTCTTCAGACAAAGCAATACATTAAATTTATATCTATAAAGTATATAAGGATGTAAATTTAATGTCTTGCTTTGTCTGAAGAAGTTGGGGCATTGACTCCTTCGGAAGCACTCATTAAACAGATTTTTAACTACTAAACTAACTGCTTGGCATTGCTACCTGCCTTTTCTTGTTTTACCTATAAGTAGAATAGATCAGATGAGAGAACTCAGAACAGGGCAACATTAGTCAGCAAACAGTTTGATTGTGAGCTCTTGTAATTGTGCATTTTTACAGAGACATATAGATAAAATTTACTGATTGCTAAAATCACATTGCAGGAAAATGCAAAATGTCTACTTATACTGTATTTTCTTCCCCAACTTGTTAACACTGACACTGGGACCCAGGTCTCCTCATTACATTGCTGAGGTGATTAGAATAAAACAACCCTCTTTGGTGATTTAAATGCCTGGTTTATTCATCACATGCAGATTCTATTAAGGACAGTCTTTCTGACCTTTATTTTCAGCAACTGGAAAATAGCCATTCTGTGGCAAGGCCACATACTAGACAAAAATGACTCCTCCTCTTTGATATGGTTCCTTCTAGTAGCACCAAGAAAATCCACAATTTATAAGTTCTTCTACCTCTTAGAAGACTAGTCCTTTATTAAATTTGTTGTATGGAAAAAAAAAACTAAAAATCTACCCTTGATAATCTTTACTGGGATCTCCTCATTCAAAAATCAATACTCAGTCTGCTATGAGATTAACCAATGTTTTCCTTAATGATTTAGATGCAATCTCCATTTACAATGACTTTACCACATATTGTAGGCTTTCATGATTAACAGCTTATTTTATTATAAAATGTATTAACTGAGATCTATATCCTGGATGTCCACTGAACTTAAATGTCCCCAACACTGTGTGTGTGACAATACCTGGCTACAGTGGAAAAGATGCCATTCTACGCAGTATATGTAACCTTTAAAAAAAAACAGTTAAGTACCACAGGGGGAATTCTCTAAGCTCCCACATTTCAAAATGGGAATAAAGCTTCGTATTATAGTACAGTAAAACCTAAAGTCACTATAAATGCCCCTCACCTTCCAGTTTAAATAATTTCTAAAGAATTCTAAGCTCTTCTCTTATGAATTATGTATCTCTCATAATGACCACATATCCACCTTCTTTGGTTCCTCATCACGTCCTAATAATTTTACTCTGCCTTTGTTTCACATGCTGTGAAATTCTGTAATGGTGAAACACAATTTTAAACCATGGTTCTTAGTATGTAGGTAACCCCTAACTTCAAATTCCGAAAATTCTCTGCACTATATATAGCTAAACATCTACAATACTCCCTATAAAAGTACTTTTTATCACTCCACTATGCTAATGCCACAAAGCAGACCACTGTTTTTCATTTTCCAAAAACCTGCATCCCCACTCAGCCTTGCCATTATACACAAATACTACTCATATATGTTTTTGTGATAAAGCTTACAAAAGCTTCCCACCTATAAATTGCTATCAAATATGGCATCCTGAGCAGAAAACAACCTGGTTTCAGAATAGTTATAGCAGTAAGATTATTATCTAGCAACAGCCTAATGATTTACTGAAAAACAATGAATTAACACAGTTTTACTGGGAAAGTTTTCATAGATTTTATGAAAACATTCAGCCAGGTTAATCAATCATTACTATACCAAACATTCAGTACAACAGATCTTGCAGAAGAACCATGCCTTTCATTTAATAATTATTTACTAACAGACCCTGTAACTGGTAAATTTTACTCCTCTCATGTACAAAGTATATCTACTGTTATCAAAGTATTCTGTTCTCAGGTAACTTCTTTTCTCACTTTTTGTGAGCACAACCCCTATAATCTTAAAAACTTTAAACATGATTAGGTAGGCAGATTATGTTGCTAGCACTGAACAAGGCATATCCAAATTCACAACCAGAGTTTCTTAAAACTGGTATAAAAATCTTGAAAGTTGTACTTGTCCTAACATCTGTTCTGTAATTTTAAAGACTAAAAAAATCAATGTTGTTTAGTGCAATGAAACAAAATACTCAAAGAAGAACATATTCAAATGGAACAGCAGTTAGTATGCCCTGCAGAAGATCAGCTAGAAAATGTTCAAACCTTCAATTACACAAGTATTTGGTTGGGCACTCACCATACCTTTTAATAGGTTCATAGGTTCATAGGTGGGTACTAGGCTGTCAGCCCGAAGGCATTTATAAGCCTAACCAGAATGTGTTGGCTTTCACTACCTCCTTAGATTAGTTCCCTGTGCCTCTGCCCAGCAGAGCCACTGAAGTGATCCCCGAGGTAAACTTTCTGTTTCCCATCCACTCGTCAAGGTTTCTTTTGAAGAGTGTTAGTGAGGAGCTCTGCCTAATGTAGATTGGGATCTTGTTCCAAAGCATGGGAAGTCTCTGGGACAGGAATCTATCCCTCCAGCACATCCTATTTATTGTTGTGGTGAGGTTTAGATCCCTAGAGCGTGTGGCTCGAGGGGATAAGGTTTTCTTTAGGTGGAGCATGTCCATCAATTCTGGGTTGGACATGGCCTTGTATGTCAGGCAGAGATCACCTCTGAGTAGATGGTTTGCAACCTTGTAAAACTGGGGTTTCTTCAGTCAAGCTGCATAGGGCATCTGTTTGAAGCCATTGATCCTCTTGGTGAGGTACTTCTGTGGTCTTTCAAGCTGTTGCAGGTGTCATGTAAGGTACATACCAAATGGGGTGTTGTACTCTAAGATGGGTTTGATGAGGGATGAGTAGAGGGGCACAATGACCTCTTTTGATCTGGATGCGAACCCTTTTGTGATTAGGTGGGCCACATAGAACGATTTTCTAACCACTTTGGCAATGTGATTATCAAAGGTGAGATTACTATCTACTTGGGTCCCCAGATCCCTTATTACGTCTTCCATATTTAGGGGACTACCACCTATGTGGTAGTTTGTGGGTACTTTGTTTTTTCCAAAGGGGATGACTATGCACTTTTTGGTATTTAGCTTGAGGCCATGATTTTGACACTAGGTATCTCTCAGTGAGACCCTTTTGGAAGATGCCTGTGTCAGCTGGAGAGTCAATTATAGCCCCTAGTTTGCAGTCATCTGCAAACTTGGTCAGCCATATTCCTCCTGTGCTTGCCTGTACCTCTGAGAAGTATATGCTGAACAGGAGGGGTCCTAGGACTGAGCCCTGGGGAACACCACTTGTAACCGGTTTAGAGTCGGACCTAGTTCCCACAACTCTCACCATGTGGGTTCTGTCTGTGAGCCAGTTGGCAACCCATCTTGTGATGTAGGGGCTTATGTTCAAGCTGGTGAGCTTGTCTATAATACCAGAATGGGGAATGGTGTCAAAGGCCTTAGCAAGGTCCAGGTAGGCTGTGTGGACCACTTTTCCCTCATCTATAGCCTTGGTAACTGTCTCAAAGAAGTCCAACAGGTTTAGGAGGCATGCTCTGCCCTTAACAAAGCCAAACTGGGTAGGGTTTAGTGTTTGGAGGTTCCCAATGTCTATGTTAATGAGTTCCATGATGATGCACTCCATAGCCTTGCAAACCAAGCTAGTCAGGCTTATAGGGTGATAGTCCCCATGGTCTGTTGTGGCTTCACCTTTGTGGAGCGGAATAGCCAATGCTGTGCGCTACTCTATGGGTATTTTGCCTGTGGAAAGGCTGAGTTTGAACAGTGTGTTTAGGTGAGGGGTTAGTTCGTCTTTGAGCTTGTATAGGACGCAGCCTGGGACACCATCTGGTCTCATTAATGCTGTGTTTTTGGCTTTGGAGAGGGCTGTTTTAACCTGAGTGTCTGTGATTTCAGGGACTCCACATTCTTCTGGTATGGTTATAGGCCCTTTTGGGGGTGAGAGGGGGGGGGGTGAAGTTTGTGCTGAACCTGTCTGCCAGGATGCTGGCGATATTGGTCGGTTCAGTGTATTTTGTGCCATTCTGCACTAACTCTGAGCAGATCTGAGCATTGCCACTTAGATTCTTGACATAGCTAAAGAATGCCTTGTGGTTATCTTTGGAGTCCATGGCAATTTTTCTTTCGAAGCTAGCCTTGGATGATTTTATGAGGGAATGCAGTTTCTTGCTGATACTGATCAGGGATGCCTTCCCTTCTTGGGATTTTACTCTTTTCTGTACTATTTTCCTCCTTCTATTGTATAGCTTGTTTATGGCAGGAGTCCACCAGACTGGTTTCCTTTTCTTGGAGGAGTGAGTCTTGGTTTTGCTTGGGAAGGCACGATCCATGCATTCTTGTAGCTGCCCATAGAATGCATTAGTAAAGGATTTTTCAGCTTGGACAGTGTTATCCTTCAGCATGGGGGCTTTGAAACTTTCCACCTCAATCTTAAGTAACGTGAAGTTTGCTTTTGAAAAGTTTTTCACAGTGGCTCTCTTGTCCGGGGGTGGGGGTGGAATATGGATATCCAAAGTGATTTGTTTATCGCCAGATCTAACCAGCGAGGAGTTGACCTCTGGTGTGGAACACCGGTCACCCATGTTGATGATGACCAGGTCCAATATGTTGTCACCTCTGGTGGGAGTGTTGACCAGTTGAACCAGGGCATTTGAGTTTATAAATTCTAGGAAAAGTTGGGCAAGGGAGTTAGTACTTGAGTAGTTCTCCCAGTTAATGTTTGGGTAATTGAAATCACCCAGTATTAGGGTGTTTGGTAGGACCTTTATGTTTCCCAGTTTTTCCAGAAATGCAGAATGGGGGTCCTGGGACATGGTGGGTGATCTGTAGCAAGCTACAATTTGAATTGCAGTTTTGCCCATTGTTAGTTGCACGTGGATGATCTCTGAAGCATTGTGCTGTACCACTAACCTGGAGGTGTAGGTATCCTTGATGGATATGGATATGCCCCCACCTTTTGTATTTCAGTTTGGGTTCTGTGGCCAAAATGCATTGTATGAGTTGTAGCCTGGTAGTGCTGGGGTGCTCTCTGGAGCCTTAAACCAGGTTTCTGTTACTGTACATATATCGATTTTCTCCATACTGAGGAGTGCCTCGAGTGCGTGCATTTTGAGGTTTAGACTTCTGGCATTGAGTAGCATTACCCTCAGTTTTTTGTTACTTGTGCTATTTACGGTGGTGGATTTGTCTTTTGAGCCTTGACTAAAAAAGGCACTATGGGGGTGGCAAGAGCCTTGGCAAGTATTCGAAAGCCTAAGGGTGACAGGTGCAAGCTGTCTCTAGTGAAGCAGCGTGGCTTGTCGAGCATGTCATCACAGGCAGACAGACACTGGATCCCCTTTGAATGACACCAGAAACTTAGCTAATTGTTGAAATCGAAAATTTTTTCTTTATGCCGTGGTATCATTCTTGGTGAGGCCAGGATGCTACTCAGGGTCAGGGTCATACCGGCCTGGGCTACGTGACCAGAGAGCTCTTCCATGTCTCTTTTCATGTAGTCTAGGGAGGTACGTCTCAGGTCATTCACACCATATCAATAAATATCATATTTATCCTCTTAGAAATAAAACCAATGCTAAATATAGCCATGATAACAAAAATCTCAGATCATCAAATACACACAGTGAGGACTTCTAGTGATAAAGGTGGCCTGTTACTTCCTACACAACATAATTTTCTAAATATCTTGAATAGCTCTATAATAAATAAATTATCTCTGATAATGTTTATGCTTGTTACTTGTTAATTAACATTGTTTTCCATTTTATTCTACCAACCCAAAAGTATACCATGTAAAGGGCTAACAGATTATCAGTCAAGGAGTAAGCAGACCTGGTCTTAAGCATATTTTTACACAACTGGGCCTACACAACTGCCCCACTATAGCTATCACTGCATGGCATAGAACTCAAAACCAAGAACTGAGGTCAAATGCCAGAGTGAAGCACTCAACCTTTTCTGGACTTGGGCAATATGAAAGTACCTGACAGGGTCTTCTCCTCTTTGGACAAGCAGTGTGGCATTCCCTTCCGGATGGGGTCTCACTGAATTTTAGAAAAAAGCCACTGTTTTATCAAAAAGTATATTGTTCTTGTAACTACATTATTTAGGTCACAAGTCTGCATGCTTCAACAACTAGATCCCTGCCCTTTACAAGCCTAACTGCTGGAAGAAACACTTTATTTATTGGTTTACTTACCTTAATTAATGCTGTCCTTTCTTTCAACTTAAAAATGCGCATCCACTCAACTTAAACTAAAACTATTTACACTGAGAAATTGCTGCTCTAACAACAGTAGATCCTATTCTTCATTCTGCTTCTGCTTGTATGTTCATATATACATACCGACTTCATGTCTTATACTTCATCTATCTACATTTTTCTTGTTTTGTCATATACTTTCATACCACATTTCCTTTGCTCTTGTGTATCACTCTATACATACCCTCTTGTAATTAACTTTCTCCCTTCTCCTTCTTTTCTCTGTCAGTCCTATTCTATTCCCCTGAGTATGCTATACTGTATCTCTTCCATAAGGCCACTGTTTTGTCTCCCTATCTCTGCCTATTCAGGTAACCCTGAATGATACCTAATAATATGCATGTCTGGATCTGTACTGATCCATTATAGTTGCATATACCATGCAATAGTTAATCTTATGCTCGAGGGCGGCCACGGTGGTGCAGTGGTTAGCATTGCCACCTCACAGCAAGAGGTTCTCCAGTTCGATCCTCGGCTGGGGTGCCTTCTGCGCAGAGTCTGCATGTCCTCCCTGTGGTCACGTGGGTTTCCTCCTGGTGCTCCAATTTCCTCCCACATCCCAAAGACATGCTGTCGGTGGATTGGACACTCTAAATTGGCCCTAGATGTGAGTGTGTGCATGTGTGTGCCTTCTGTGGAAGGTTGGGCACCAGACTGGCAACTCGACACCGTAAAACTCCACTGCCAATCATGAGCGGACAAGGTGATCCACTGTGGCGACCCCTAACTGGGAAAGTCAAAAGAAGAAGAAGTTAATCTTATACTCTGTAATTGTTAATTTTACACACACACACACACACACACACACACACACACACACACACACACACACACACACACACACACATACACACACACACACACACACACACACACACACACACGCACACACTTTTTATTTATTTGTTTGTTTGTTTGCTTGTTGACCAAGGTGCAGAACCGTTCCCACCCCAGGACTGTTTTCAGGCACAACCTGTGGTTTACCATCAAGCACATACAATATAAGTAAAACAATACAGTATTATACTTTCATGTACAGGTATTTAAAATAGCTCAGTACTTTAAGATAACATTGACATGTTACATAATGTAAGAAGACATTACTGTGCTATAGTAGGAGCATTTCTGTGAGATTTGCAAAGCTTGTTGTTTGTCCGCAAAACATTGTAGTGATATAGTCATATTCGAAGAAATTTACATTTGTATTTCAGGAAAAAAATAAGGCAGTGGGGTAATGGAAAAAATTAGGATATAAGGTGGATGGGTTGAGATGGCGAAGGAGGGATTGAGAGGTAGCTGAATGAATGTCAGCAAGTAAGTGAGGCAGGTAGTAGTTTAGGAGAAAGTAGATGTGGGACATTTGATATATTTAGAGAAAGTAGTTAGAGAAATCTTGCTATATAGTGAGTTTGAGTTTAGCGAGGTTGTTATGGTAAAGTAAAGGAGTTTGGTGGTCTATGTGATGGAGTGTGAGCAGTTCAACAGGACCTGCATAGGTAGCTTTTGGGTTTCTTCTGGAAGTGCTAAAACAATAGTATGGGTTTTATCTTTTCTGGTATGAATTCCCAAATTTCTGGAGTGAACTGGGTTAAAAGTGTTGGTGTTGCATCTCAGATTAGTTAAAGGAATTTGTAGAAATAAACGTGGAGTAAAGAAGGATCTTAGGTTCTATAGTGGAAGAGATCTCTCTCTGGCAGTCTTTGAGTGAGAAGCAAAAAGCTTACTTCCATGATGAGCTTGAAAAGGACTGTTCCTAGCAAAAGGGTAGTCCTCTGGGGTGTGGGTAGCTAATTGGCTTTTTCCATTGTTTGGTGCAGTGATGTTCTCTTTTTTTATGAGACAGGTCATAATAGGAAATCCATATTCTAGCTTGGTAAGGAGAACTTCTTTTCCTATGGCAGCTCTAGGTGCAGGACAAATAAAGCGAGATATCTTTCCGGCACAAAAAAGAAGTTTGTTAACTTTGATTTTGTAACTTGAATATGGTATTGGAAGATGAATTGTGGCTCCAACCATATTCCAAGATATTTGCAGTGTGGGAGAGTTTCTAATCAGTTCCTTTACTTTTAAATGATGGTTCAGTAGGAGGGGTGTTTTGACAGTCTCTGTCCCATAACAAAGAGTATATATTTTGTTTTCTTAGAACTGAGTATTAAGTTGTGATTATTTTGCCAACTGCTGTCAGTTGAAAGGTCCTGCTCTGGCTGGTAATTAATAACAGTAGGGGAATAGCTAAATCTGTGACTAACCATGCCATCTGTATACAGAATAATAGAAAGTGTCGGATGTCTGAAGGTGAAACAGTCCCAATACCAGTGATAAAGTCCATGGAGAATATCCAAATACTCCAGAACCCAAAGAAATTCATGCAACAGCAGGCTGATACACAGCAGAGTATTCCACAATAAAAACTCCATGATAAAAGCTGTAGGTTATTTATTGAAAAACAAATGTGAGTGCTTTCGCAATGTTACATATTGCTTCATCAGACATAGTATCAAATGGCTCAAATCTTATATATATGTTTATGCGGAAACAATTATCCACTCATATCAAATAAAGCTCCCTCCAAAATCGCCCCAGTTAAAACATACAGATCATTAAAGCAACATGGCCCCATATTAAAAAACAATAGACAGTCTGGTATTTTATCCTACTATGTCAATTTCCTGCCTTTCAGTACTGGTTTAATGGGTACACAATCATTAAGGCTATACCCCTTGTGAGCCTCCAGCCTCAAAATCCACTGTAATTCCACAGTTTCTGTTCTGTTAATGAAATAACCCAACCTGATGTTCTCCATCGGCACTTGCAGTATTTGAAAAACAAAAACATGTTCAAGTCCTGCTTGAATGGTATGTTTAGCCAGTGCACTATCATCAAGCACTTTTCAAATACATGTGGTCCATGATCTGCTTCCTCAAGTGACAGTTCATCTTACCTACATAGAACCTAAAGCAGATTTTACAATGTGCCACATAAATGACATTCTTGGTGCTACAATCAGCAATATTCCTAAGCTGCCATAGGTGACCAGTACCTGGATGCTTAAAAAACAAGACCCATCTATAGAGGCACAGAAACCACACATATTACTTTCCGTGTACCTGCTATACTCTCATGACTCACTCTTCCTGCCCTAGGGTAGCAAAGGTGTTGTTTCAGCATTCCCTGGTTCTTGTATACAAACCTAGGCTGTGATCCCACCAACCTAGATATCCTCTCATCTATACTCAAAATGTGCCAGTTGTTAAGTATAATATCCCTAACTGCTCCCACATTCCCAGAGTAGGACAAGACCACGGAACACCCTTTCCCTGTCTCACACAGCTGATACAGCCTCTTCTCCCATCAGAGCATCAGAGAAAAATGTTTTAGCCCTAACTTCTTTTCCTGTAAAACTTTGTAATGGACATACTCTACCTCAGCTTGAGTATATCCCCTACTGCTAAATTTAACCTTCAAACATTCCAACCCACTGATAAGATCCTGTTCTTGATACGACAAGCATGATACTCTCATGGCGCGTCCCTTCACTACAGTACTGAAGACATGTTGAGGGTGCATATTATCCCTATGGAGATACGCTGGTCGATAACAGTCTTTCATGTACATATTGGTTATAATATCACCTGATGGCTCCTTCACTACCTCCACATCCAGAAAATCAATACTTTCCTTGAGCTGTTCATGGTAAACTTCAAAAAGTTGTTACTGGTATTCAAATCACAAAAGAACCTTTTAGAAGCATCTGCATCCCCTTTCCATCCAATGAAAAGGTCATCGACAAAACGTTGATTAAAAACATACACGTGGATCCCCCATAGCCAATATATGCTGGTACTCCCACTCAGTTATCACCAAATTCACGTATGAATTGGTGCAGCTTGTACCCATTGCCACGCTGGCCATCTGCCAGTAGCAGGTGTCACCAAACAAAAAATGTTATGCTCTAATACCAATTCAAGCAATAAACAAAGCAAATCTATCTGCTGGGCTGTTAACCAGCTCTGCCTAGTCAAGTATGATTTAACCATAATAATAATAATACCTTCTTGATTCGGTATGGAGGTGAACAAAGAAATCATAGGTTCATAGGTAGGTACTAGGCTATCGGCCCAAGGGTCTACGTAAGCCTAGCCAACAAGGTTTCCTGGCTTACGCCACCCAAGAAAGTTGTTTTCCTGTGCCACTGTTGAGCAGAGACACAGAAGTGATCTGGGTGTATTTCCTATTTCCTATCCACTCATTAAGATTTTTCTTGAAGAGTGCTAATGAAGAACTTTGCTTGACATAGATGGGTAGCCTGTTCCAGAGTATGGGAAGTCTCTGGGACAGGAATCTATCCCTCCAGCATGCCCTGTTTATTGTGGTGACAAGGTTTAGGTCCCAAGAGCACATAGATTGGAGGGATTGGGATTTCTTTAGGTGTAGCATGTCCAACAGCTCTGGGTTTGACATAGCTTTATATGTTAGGCAAAGATCACCTCGAAGTAGGGGATATGCTACGGAGTAAAGCTGGAGTTTATTGAGATGGTCAGTGTAGGGCATTTGGTTGAGGCCAGTAATCCTCTTTGAGACATCCAAAGTAACCAAGATGTCAGTGACCTCACCACTTGGTCCAGCCACCACTTGATGAAGGTCACATAAGAAGTGTTCTGTGTCTGTTAATACAGTAAGACATTCATTTAGAACAACTCTAAGCTGCTTGTCCAGATAGATGGAAATAGGTTCAGTCAACAACGCACCATCCGCCACAATAGGCCTAAATGTGGGGTACAAAGGATCCTTGTGGATCTTCGGGAGACCATGAAATAATGAAACTAAAGGATCCTCTACCTTAAAATACTCAAACAACTCCTTGGTAATTAAACCTAAGCACATACCTCATATAAAGTATTAACTATGCGTTACTTTATAGTCCTCACTACACTCACTTCAACAACCTTATATACATTCTCATCCAATAGCATATTTTATGTACAACTGTAGTAATAAATCTGCATCTAAACCTACCACGGAACCACCTTTATCTGCAGGTCGAATTTACACAACATGTGATTTTTTTTGTTTCTTTTGCCTTTTCTAAGATAGTTGCACACTGATAAACAGCTTAATTTCTGGTCTCCAAGTGTGAAGAAAGAAACTGATAGATAAGGGTCTGTATTTCTGCCTGTTTTAGTAAAATTCAATTACTGGCTAGTAAGTTTACTGTCTGGATGCCAACAAAGAAGAAACTTGGAAAGCCTGAAAGAAAACCAGCTACAAAAGTGAAGAAAAACAATGACAGAGAAGAATCCTGCAATAGTTCAGCAAAAAGCAGTTCAAGCTCCTGTTTTGGTACAAGGGATGGCTTCCAGTAATTTACAGGAAAAATAAGTCAAGTGTGCTCAGAGCTGATTAAAATAAATGAAGCACTGAAGGAGTATATCAACTCAAATAAAAAGCATGGAAAATGGAAGATTTAACTAGCTGTTCAGATGAACTGATAAAACTACAAAAATCAGAGTTTGGAATGAAGAAAAGCCTGGCTGAGTATGAGACCGCTCAAGAAGAGCCGTTTCTAAAAATGGTAGCGTTAGAGGACAGAGCATCCAGAGAAAACCTGAGATCTTCTGCTTTACTAGAGAAAAAATGAAAAGAGCAGCGGGTTTTATTAAGAAACGCAGTGTGCGAATAGCAATGCTACACGCGACACACTTGGAAAGAAATGATGATGTGAAACTGATAAAGAAAGAATTTCAGGAGGGATATTCAGAGGAGTATTGGGGGCAAAGGAAAAGGGGGAGCACTTATGCTAATTGATAGAGAAGCTCCAATAGTGATAGAAGAAGGAAAAATATGGCAATGGTAGATTTGTGGTTGTAAGGAGCTACTGGAAATGGAGGAGTACGTTGGCATGCATTTATATTCCACCTAAACTGCTATTATGGAACATAAGAAAATGTTGTGAGAAATAATCAGCTGGCAGCAGGGAACATTACTTATAGGTGAGAACTGGAACTTGATTTGCGATAGTGAGGATATATCTGGGAGACCAAGAAGGGACAATTTAACAAAAGAGGATAGATTTATGAAGAAATTGTGAAAATATTTAGTATGGAAGATGTGAATTCAGTAGTAGGAACTCAGAGAGAATTTACATATTATTCTTCAAGGTACAATAGCTGGGTTAGACTAGGCTAAAATTATATTTCACAGGAACATGTGCATTTAATTAAAAGCTTCAACAAACATTCAATAACTATTTCAGATCATGCACCAATAATAAGTAAGATAAAAATACAGGGTAATGAAATAAAGATGAGGCACTGACACTTCCAACCTACCTGTTAAAAAGATAGGAATTTAGGGAATGGTTAGAGTAAACTATTGAGAGTTACTATGGAAGATAGACATTTTTTCATAAGTTATAGCAAGCGAATGGGACAGAATGAAAGTGTAGTTTAAAAATGGGGCAGAAATAAAAGAAAAAAGAGATATGGTTAAGAAGTTACAAGAATTATTGGGGGGTGACAAAGGTTAACAAAGGTTAAAGTATTGCAGGATAAGGGGGATCTCATAGAACAAGAAGATGTGCAAATGCAGAGTGCTAAAGAGAAAATAAGGGAATATCCAGATAACATGCATAATTTTAGAAAGATTGATGTTAAAGCAACTGTTTTTGATAATAAATCCAGAGCACAAAAAAAATTTAGCGTAACAATTTAGGCAGCAGAAAGGGTTGTTGCTAAACTTTGGGAGCCTATAACAAAAATAAATAAATAAATAAATAACCAGAGATCCTGTAGACATATTAGAGATATTACGGAAATGTTATGAAACTTTCTATAAAACAGAAGAATGTGGAAATCAAGAAAAAGCACAAATGGAAATATATATGGAAGACGTAAGTATGCCAAGGTTAGAGGGAGATGTGGTTCAACCATTAACAGTTAAGATAGGAGGAGATGAAATATAAATGGTGGCATATAATGAATCTGCAGGAAAGTTTCCAGGAATGGATGGTATTTCTATGAATGTTTGGAAGCTAGGTAGAAAGAAAGTGATAAAGATCTGGAAAGTTTTGTTTAACAATATTTTAAAAAGAAGAGAAGCATCAATATTGTGGAAGAAAGTTGTGGTTGGCTTTAATAGCTAAATATGGTAACGTACCATCAGACACAGCTTCATATATGCCCATTTCAATTTTAAATCATGATTATAAAGTGTTCTATGTCTATAATAGCTAAAAGAATTGCAAAGGTGTTGCCAAAATGAATATATATGGATCAATGTGTTTTCGTCGAGGGGAGTCAAACATTTGATAATATTAAGAGAACAATGATGATCCAAAGGGAAGCAGAATTCCAAAAATACTGCTGTTGTTAGTGGGTCTTAATGCAAAGGAAGCATCTGATGGAGAACGCTAGAACTTTATGAGTTGAGCAATGGAAGCATTTGCATTCCCTAATACAATAATAAGATCAATTAGTAGGATATATGAGGGGGCAGAGACAAAAATTAAAGTGGGAGGGGATCCTCTCTGATAAATTGTGTCTGAACAGTGGTACCAGGTAGGGGTTTCCTCTTTCCCCTTTGTTATTTATGTTAAAATTAGAGCCATTGGCAAAGAAAAACAAGGCACTTAGAAATTCAAGGATATAACTGGCATGGCAATCAAGAACATTTTGCTTTATTTACAAGCAATATTATTATCTACCTAATAAAACCAGAAAAGGATATCTCAGTATCAGTTTGAAACAGTTTAAAGGCTTTTCAGGATATAAAATTAATGAAAATAAAACAAAGGATATTGCTGTAAAATATGTACCCACACATGAAATGGTTCAGCAATACCCATATTTATGGGGACATGAAAAAAATGAAGTATTTATTTGTATGGATTAAAAGACATTCTGTTATGGCAGCTAAGGATATGTGGGAAGAGACTAAACAAAAGATAATATAAAAACTAAGAAACTGGAAGCTCTTTTTTACGGATATGGTTAAGATACAAGCAGTGAAAATGGGTTTAGTCCCTTTAGTTTTATATACAGGTCAGGCATATTTTTATCAACCTGAAGAGAAGTTATGGACAGTAATTAATAAAGATAATTAATTTATATAATTGTTTATGTATGTATGTATTTATTTATTTATTTATTTATTTATGTAATAAAGATTTTATCTGAGAAGGGAAAGGGCAAACATCAAATGGAATGAGTTGATCCTTTCAATAGAACAAGGTGGTTTAGGATTACCTGATTTGAATGGAAATTTTAGAGCTGCACAGTTAAGGCCCCTATACATAATACAAGCAGAAAGCTATTATTCAAAGTGGAAAGGGATGATGGTTAACAGGGGGATATTTCAAGAAATAAGGAGAGAATGGGATTTTGGATGCAGATCCTTAAGGAAAATAAGAGCTATACAGAATAATATTCATAAAGTAGCAGAGAGCATTCTAAGAACTAAGCCAACATGGGAATGGAGTAAGGAGATTTTGCCAATAGGGATGAATGCAATTAGGGGTACAGAGAATAGACAAGAAGATTATGAAATTTACTGGAGAAAACCAGTAAATGAACTAATGTATTGGGTACAAATAACTAGAAAGGGAAAGGTAATAGAGTGGGAAGAGGCCAAGAAGACATTTGAACTGCAGGCTAGAGACTGCCTTCCCTATTAGAGGGTACAATCAGAGTACAGGCAAAGAGACAGGAATAGGTCCATCCAAGTGAAAGACCTGTTCTGCTAGAGTTTTTAAGTTAATCTAGAACAGAAACTCCTGTTAAAAAAGAGATAATCAGTACGGCATATAAAATATTGCACAATAACTGAAGGAATCAATCAGCGTAGGTTAGAAATGATTAGGAAGAGAGATTGCATAAGCAGTTCACAAGGAAATAATGGGAAAACATCTGTATGGCTCCCAAATATGCAACAAAGTCTAAGAGATTTAGGATTTTTGCTTGGAAGTGGTTGCATAGGTATTTTTATACCCCAAGCAGATTCCAAACAATTTTTCTTCAGGTAGATGGCAAATGCTGAAGGTGTGATGGGGAAGAAAGAAGTAATTTGGAGCATATGCTTTGGGAGTGTAATGAGTTGGCAAACTTAAAAAATTCCCTACATAGTACTCTGTCAGAAATATTGGGTGAGCAAATGGATGTAACTAAATGATTTTCTTTGAGCTGGGATACAGGATTCAAATTGTATAGACATAGTAAGGCCTTGTTAAGTTTAATTCTGGTGGCTGCCAGAAAACCAAGTACTAGAAAATGGAAATCAAAGTCCAAACCAATCGTATTTTAATTTGTGAATATTGTAACAGAGATAAAAGAACTGGAATAGGATTCTTAAAAAAGGTTAGGGGGAAATTACATTAAAAAAGGGAAATTGTAAGAACAATATATGCAGAATAATGTTTTGGAGGAGGACAGAGGTTTAAGGGAAGATAGGAACTGATCAATTTATGTAATGCTGGATTAATGATATTTGTATAAAACAATATATGTGAGGTATAAAGTCTATAACTGTGAACATGTTAACATGGTTTGTTTTCTTTTATATAAATGTATGTTTGCCTATGTCTTAAATAATAATTCAGTAAAGGTGTTAAAACATGTTTTCATTTAATAAGCTATTTGATAAAATTCTTAGCCAAAACAAATTTTATAAAAGGAAGTATGGGCAGTACTAGCATTATAAAAGAAAAAAAAGTTGTTATAAACTGAAATACCAACGTTTACTTAAATGTACAATAATAACACTAAAAGAAATACTAAAATGTGTGCTTATATTTATCATGTAAGTTGCCCCCTCGGGTGCAAAATGGACAAACTTATCAGGCAGGAAGGAATAACCTGAAGGAAAAGTAGGGGTTCTTGTATTTATTTGTTGTCAGTGTACAGTTTTGCACATAAAAAAATACCTGTGCCCTTGGGTAGCATTTTTTTCTGCATTGGTTATTGTATTGATTTAAATTAGACTACCAAATACATCTTCTGTAGTTCTGTAATTTTTAATGTACTACATTTTCAATATCTTGCTATTAGTAATGTGTCTTTCTAATGTTTTATTCAAAGTTACAAAAAGGCACAATATTTGTAGGAATAACAATTGTTGATTTTGTCCCTTTTCATTAAGCTATTTGAAATGATCTTGTGTAATCAATGTGTGATTACAAAACAGTGTAATTTTTTAAAAGAATCCTAATTCAAAATCAGTAAAATTATTTTTGCAAGAGAGCAATCCTCCCCTCTGGCAACCATACCCCTGCTATTTATATATTCTGACAATGACATTGCTATATCTTAGGGAAAAGGAAATGCTCAGTATAGCACAATCTCAATCTTTAAAAGCAAACCCAGGAATCACACATTAATGATTACATATTAGATTATTAATCATTACTGTTTTGCATTTAAGACTGTCACCTGAATAATAAACCATATGTCTGGCAAATACCTAAACATTATTTCTTGGTAAAGCATACATGTACCAGCATATACTATTATTTCTTGCTCTTTGTGGTGAAGCTGAACACTATTAATTTCGAGTTTAATATTACCATAGGATTCTTTATGTTGCATGGTACAATATTATATAATATTAATGATTCATTTTCATAGAATCAGCCTGTGCCTCAAATTGCAAGACTAACTTTGCTGTGTTTTAGAGTAATGTTCATACTGCCAAAGAATTATTTGTGTTTTGCAACTGGAATGAATTCAATGGACTGCATTAATATTTTCACTACCTGCCCTACATCATATTTCATGCCCAGTGCCTATAACCATTAATCAACATAGGTTCATAGGTAGGTACAAGGCTATTGGCCCAAGTGCCTAACTAAGCCTAGCCAACAATGTTCCCTGGCTTATGTCACCCAAGAAAGTTAATTTCCTGTGCCCCTGTCAAGCAGAGCCAAAGAAGTGATCCCCAGGGTGTATTTCCTATTTCCCATCCACTCATCAAGATTTTTCTTGAAGAGTGCTAATGAGGAACTTTGATTGACATAGATGGGTAGTTGGTTCCAGAGTATAGGAAGTCTCTGTGACAGGAATCTATCCCTCCAGCATGTCCTGTTTATTATGGTGACAAGGTTTAGGTCCCTAGAGCATGTAGCTCGGAGGGACTGGGATTTCTTAAGGTGTAGCATGTCCAACAGCTCTGGGTTTAACATAGATGTATATGTTAGGCAGAGATCTCCCCAAAGTAGGTGATATGCTACAGAGTAAAGCTGGAGTTTTTTGAGATGGTCAGTGTAGGCCATCTGTTTGAGGCCAGTAATCCTCTTTATGAGGTACTTTTCTGGCCTTTCCAGCTGCTGCAGATGTCTTGTGAGGTACACTCCAAAAGGGGCATTGTACTCTATAATGAGTCTAATGAGTGCTGAGTAGAGGGGGACAATGACCTCTTTTTCTCTGGATGAGAACCCTTTTGTGATGAGGTGTGCCACATAGAAGGATTTCCTGACTACTGTGGCGATGTGATTATCAAAGGAGAGACTACTGTCCACCTGGGTCCCAAGGTCTCTTATCATACATTCGGTGTTAAGTAGACTGCCGTTTATGTGGTAGTTCATGGGTACAGAGTTTTTACCAAAGGGGATGACAATGCACTTTTTGGCATTGAGCTTGAGGCCATGCCTCTAACACAAGGCATCTGTCTCAGTGAGGCCCTTCTGTAGGATTTTCACATCATTTGGGGACTCAACTATGGCTCCTAGTTTGCAGTCATCTGCGAGCTTCATTAGCCAGAGGCCTGCTGTGTTAGCTGTACTTCAGAGAAGTAGATACCAAACAGGAGAGGTCCCAGGATTGAACCCTGTGCTGCTCCACTTGTCATTGGTTTGAAGTCAGATTTGGAGCCTGCAACTTTTACAGTATGGGTTCTTTCAGTGAGCCAGTTGGCAACCCATCTTGTGACACAGGGATTTATACCTAGTTTAGTGAGTTTAGCTATAATTCCGGAATGGGAGACGGTGTCGAAAGCCTTGGTGAGGTCAAGATAGGCTGTGTGAACCACCTTACCCTTGTCTATGGCTTTGGTGACTGCCTCAAAGAAGTCAATGAGGTTCAGAAGGCATGATCTGCCTTTCACAAACCCGAACTGGGTGGGCTCCAGAGTTTGGAGGTTACCAATGTCTTTGTTTAAGAGTTCCATGATGATATCTTCCATGGCCTTGCAGACCAGGCTCATCAGGCTAATACAGTGATAGTTCCCAGGATCAGTGGTGGCTCCCCCTTTGTGGAGTGGGATAATTGTTGCTGTGCGCCATTCAGTGGGCACAAAGCCTGAAGTCAGACTATGATTGAACATGGTGCTTAGGTGGGGAGCCAGTTTATTCTGAGGTTCATGTAAAACGCAGCCTGGGATGTTGTCGAGTCCTATGGATGCTGTGTTTTGGGTTTTAGAGAGTGCAGCTTTTACCTGCATAGATGTGACTACAGGGACTCTGCATTCTTCCTGTATAGATATGGGCCCTTTAGGGGGTGACAGGGGGTAAAGTTAGCACTGAACCTATCTGCCAGGATGTTGGCAATATCAGTTGGTTCTGTAATTTTTGTGCCGTTGTGCTGTAACTCAGAGCAGATCTGAGTGTTGCCATTGAGATTCTTGACATAGCTATAGAATGCCTTGTGGTTGCCCGTATCAGTGATGATTTTGTTTTCATAGCTAGCTTTGGAGGATCTTATAAGGGATCTCAGCTTCTTACTGAGGCTGACCAGGGAGCTTCTCCACTCATGGGATTTTACTCTCTTTTGCAACAGTTTCTTCCTTCTGTTGTAGAGTTTGTTTATGGCAGGGGACCACCAGATTGGCTTCCTTTTTTGGAGCATAGCGTATTGGTTCTGTTTGGGATAGCATGATCCATGCATTCATGTAAGTGCTTATAGAGTGCATTTGGGTAGGATTCATCAGTCATAACTGTATTGTCCATCTGCATGGGTGTCATGAAGTTCACCACTTCTGTCTTAAGAAACATGAAGTTGACTTTGGAGAATTTTTTTACAGTGGGTTTCCTTAATGGTGGGTGGGGGCGGGATGCAGATATCTAGGGTGATTAGCTTATGGTCGGATCCGACCAACAAGGAGTTGATTTCAGGTGTGGAACACTGGTCACTCATGTTGGTAATGACTAGGTCTAGGATATTGTTGCCCCTGGTGGGGGTGTGGATAAGTTAATCCAGGGCATTGGAATTTATGAATTCCAGAAAGCGTTGAGCGAAGGAGTTGGTACATGAGTGGTTTTCCCAGTTAATGGTGGGGTAGTTGAAATTGCCCATTATTAGGGAGTTTGGTTGAACCCTAATATTTTCCAGTATATCAAAAAAGAGGAGTGGGAATCCTGGGGCATGACGGAACTGCTACTAAGTTCACTAATGCACATCCACAAAGAGTAGCAGATTAAACTTCATTTAAACAGCTATTCAATGCCCAACTTTACCAAGCCAAATCATTTATACATCAATTATCTTTAGAGTTTATTAGTAACTGCACTAATGGAAGGCAAGAAATCTATGCTACCAGTTTCTGTGAGAGTATCAAGGCAACACGCCAATTTGTTGAACAGTTGTTCTACACAGCACTTGCACTTACAACAGTCTTTTGATTTTGCTTTTATCTGTCACTCTGATCTTTCCTTCATTTACATACAGTCGTGCTAGATTACCTCCCCTAATGAAGTCATGTGTTGCACTTGTGCATGCACACAAGCCAACAGAAAAAAAAATGCTGTTAATTTTTCATCTCAAGCTGAAATTTGCAGTCCCACTCCTCATTATTTCCTGTTTATCCACAGCCCATGGCCAATTTTAATGATACTACAGGGAATACCTAAACTTCAGTATCATCACCCCTCTTCAGAGCAATAGAGAGTTCATAATCATTCATTGTCCCATGCATGCAATAAAGAAAACCATCTTATATTCCCTGCTGGTGTTCTTTTGCTGCTGACCACCAGGTTGTTCTCACATTTCTTTAAAGATCATGCTGACATGATTAGTCACCCAGCTTCAATTACTCCTGTGAAGACTCTTAATGCCCATAATTAACTTATTCCTCCCTTAAAGCTAAAGCTACCTGTAACACAGCATCATGTTAGTGGAGAGTATAGATTTTCTAAGTGTCATTTTCCATGCTTTAGGACACTGACAGGTAACTAGACCTCTAATGACAGATGCCTGAAGTAAAGAAACCAAATCTTTTTTTTTTGGTTGTCTTCTTCTGTTTGGGAGTCTTCCTCCCAACCCAGGGTCATACAAAATTGTAAAATAGTACCCCTTGGTGTCCATTTCCTGAGCTCCAGCTCTTCGGCTTGATGACACTCAAAGGTTGCCAGCACCCTAGTGTCCAGTATCGGTGATAAAACACCCCCATGCATGCACATTGAAGTTTTTTTCTAGAAACAGAGAAAATAATTTATTATTGTCATTACCCAATTTCCTCTGGCTCAGTCATGCTTTCACTACCCTTAAAAATAATCAATAATTTCTATTCATCATTTACAGCAACAACACTATCCTTTTCCTGCATCTTCCTGCAGATGAAAATAAATCTTGGTAAACCATGAAATGGTGTGATTATTACAATGAATTTCAATTTATCTTTCATGCTTTCTTGTATTTAATTGATATTTTAATCATAATTTAATCATATAATTCCCAAGCTTGCTACATGCTACAGATCAACTATGTGAACTCATTAAAGTACTAAAATAACACTTTTCATTTGTGCCACGGAGAACTGATTCCACATCTGCCACATGAAGCTCCCTGCCAGACAGAGGTTAAACATCTTTACCACTGTAGTTAATGTGGCAAGGTCATAAGATGAGCATGCTGAAAGTACCTGGGGTGAATAAATTGCACTGCCAATGTTATGAGACTATATTTAAATTAAGTAAATGCAGTATCATAACTTACAGATTGTTTGGTGTTGCCATCCAAAACCTACACAATTGCTGTCAAAGTACATCATGAATAAACTAGCCATTGTTTTATCAGAGTTATGCCAAATGTTTTACTGAATTTTAAAAAACGAGGCTTTGCACTTGTCTGCAAAAGCGTCATGCCAGAATTGACTTGCTACTGCTGTCATACCACACATACCACTCAAGAAAGTATCATAAAAAGACTGTCTTGTTGAAATATCAGGTAAAGCTATTGAAATCCACAAAAGAATTGAAAAAAAATAATTCTGATGTAGGGAAACATGTTTTTATTCTTTTAACTTCTTTCAACTAGTTTGCACAAATTACTCCACTGCTTCAGCAGGGCTGTTTGCTCATAACACTTGTTGCATGAAACCAAATGTGCTGAGGATAAATTCACCAGAGCCGCATGCAGACCAATAATCCTGTTCTCTGACTGAAAGAGCAGTTTACAAAACCTATAATTTAGGGACAGAACTATGAATTCTATAACTCCTTACTTACTTTCCTACTTTAATTTACAAACTTAACCATCACAACCATGAAGAAAATGTTAAGTTTCTAACACAGTGGTTTCAGAGAAAGTGGACAATAAGCACAGGCAATGGTCCAGTTAGGGAAAGAGGGCCTACTGAATGTAACTTCAGAAAATTTGGTTAGGAGATGATCTTGGATTACCACATGCTGCAGGTCTGGTTTTACAAACAATGACAAAACACAGTTTCTGCATTCTGAGAAGATAATTACCTCTGTCCTCCCCACTCTCACATGCAGACGTTACATAATAAATCATTCAGAAATTCGGCAAAAAAGACAAGGAGTCTTTACTGTGACCTTGGTGATCTGGGTTTGACTAGCCACCCTGGTATTGGAGAAATAGACTCTGACACAGATGATCTGAGTTTGACTAGCAGCCCTAGCACTGAAGTTGCCAGACTGAGAGAGGAATGGTTCCAGGTGAGGACACTAAGTCAATGCTGTTTCCCTGGTGGAGACTCTGGAAATCATCACTTGTGATTCTCGTGGAGAGGCAGGGCTGCTTGGAGGGTACACCCCCTTCTAAAAGTGAGGGGATGACCTCTGCAATAATCGGAGTGCGCGCCAGATGAGTGCAGAGTTTAGTCTGCAACAGAAGACAGGCAAACCACCTGTGATGGCACCCTAAATAATGGCCAATGAACAGGCTAATTGGTTGAGAGTGGGCTGATGATCAGTAAACAGTGAGTACAAAAACAGTTAAAAAAGAAATTCAGAGAAATATGAATATATTTTTATATGTCCTTGCTTTGTTCACCATATTTCAAATACTTGGTGGAATCAGTCTGTAATGCAACTGAGCATATGACTTTGAGAAATGTTTGCTGAAACTTTGAAATGTATGCAACTGTTCTGTTTATTTTAATGTTTTAAATCAGTGTAAACTGGCTAAGACCTATTAAACACAAGTTCTTCTATTCATAGGTGACCCCAGCGTAGTGGACTGATTTTGTAACTTGAAAAAGTACACTACACAAGCGGTTATGGAGGGATTTAAAACCCAGAACTACAGGATGACGTTCTTTAGAAAGTGATAACCTTGACCCCTAGTTCTGTGCTTTGTCATACACAGCTGGGTTCCAAAAGCTTTACTGCAAGTAATTTAAGTGATTGTAACATATGATATTGAAAGTGATTAGCATATTCTTAAAAAGTGTCAGACACAAAATTTATGGAAAAAATCTAACAAGAATTATATGGTAATTTCTGTCTCTGCTTCTCTATGGTATCAAAAAATTCTATTACAGCTTGGAAGTAAGAATAGTTTTTTTTTTTCAATTAAAGGAATTTTCTTCATTTCTTTCTGTTTTGTTGAAAGGAGTGCTAGTCCCAGTTGGTGATCAGGGTTTCTTTTTCACTGTATAGCAGAGAAATAGATACTCCCACAAAAGAATCAGAGAACATATGCTTCTGAGACATGAACCGACATTTCATTATTACAAGCCAGTAAAACTGTACTAATAGTTATGATCTTTTTTAATGGCAGCCTTGTATTTTTTTCAGGATAAAATAAGGGGTGACCCTTCAGTGAATACATCTGAATAGCATATATAACCCATTTTGGAAGCAGTGGTAAGGTAGGTACACCTCTGTTACCAGGCTGTCCCTCCAAGAATCATTTTTAGTTAATGTTCATATTTATATGTAATGGAATCACTCAAAATCCCCCATGGTGCTCACTGACAGACCTATTTTATGTGCCTGTACAGCCTGCAATATGATTAACCAACTTTTTCTTTGTCTTTACATGTTCAGACTTTTAAAGAAATAGTTAGAAAAAGTCTAAATTAGAGGTCACACAGAGGTAATACACAACTCAGAATAATTAGTTCACACCCAGAATACAATAAGTGGTTTTACTTCTTGTATAGGAAGTCAAACTCTTATATATCAGACAGGAATAGTCATAAATTATGACTAAGATGTAAACAAAGCTGCATCTTAAAGACTTTAAATTCCCAAAACTTCTGCTTGCATAATATCCAGTTATAGATTTTTAATTACCCAGAAAGCCTTTTAATAAGGCTTCCAAACTGAGTTATAACTCGACAGAGAACCTCGCTGAGTACAAGTAGTCAGGAGTTCAAACTAATGAAAAATTAAATGTAAGTCTCTTTTGGAGGGTGGCTTCTTTCCTTCCCCCTCCCCTCATGTGAGACACAAGCTGCCTAGATCCCCTGCACCAACATGAGAAAAAGTAAATTCTGTGAAATCAAATTAATCACTACTGAAGGCGTACTTAAAAAATACACATTGGCAGTGATTTCCTATGGAAAACAGTGATTGTGGAGTTGAAAACTGATGAATTGAACTTGATCTAATAGAACTTCATCTAGTTTATCCTCATTGGGGTCTGAGGAAGCCTTTACTGGCATCAAATGTATATGACGTGAAAGACAGGTCGTTAGGTTCTCTCTAGACTGTTCTAAGGTCTGATAAGATGGAACTGAAGTATTATCAAAAAAATCATCTTTATTTCTCATGAAATTGGAAAAGGTTTTGAAATGAAACATTTATATTTTAGGAAGCAATCATCATTTAAAAGGAAAATAGATCTTGTAGCCATTTTTGTCTCATTTGCAAAAAAACATTAATGATATGAAGTGGTTCCCTGCAAGACAGAGAAAGATAGTTTTGCATGATACTGAACAGAAACATTTTGCAGTAGAAGTAGAGAACTGATTTTCTGTGAGAAGCACCCCATTTCAGGGAGTTCCCACCATGCACCCTCTTTACAAATATAATCAGCATTAAAGTCTCTATGCCTTGATGGAAAGGGAATTGATCCTGCCATAGTCTACCTCAAATGGAGTACAATTTTGCACTTAATACCATTCAAACTCCCGTCTGTCAAAAAATCTGCCTATTATCATGTTAAATGCTTACTGTCATATACCTGATATTGAATCAGTGCAAATACATGTAAAGATCACTGTTAGCTAATTGGTCACTTACATTTTAGTGATCAGTTGAATCTTACTATGACAAATGCTCAGAAGTGGCCTAGGGAGCAAGATCATCAGAAAGGTGAAACACTATAGCCTGTCACTATATCTGGTATCCTACAGACTGCCAAGAGGTGACCTGTGCCTGGCATACAAGCATGCTAATATATATTTTTTTTATTTATTTATTTATTTTTTATTTATCATTTGTTGACTGGGAAAGTCCGACTAGGTTCCACAGAGCCTGTTTTCAGTGGAGGCCCGGGGAGAATACCCATTATTGACAGATTTACTCATATCAGCACATTAAATGGTATCATAAATGATTGGTCTAAGGATCTAAACCTCATCTGCAATATCAACAGAATGGTTTGAAAGGACAGGTATATCTCACAGAGGATATAATTGCTCTGGAATAGACTCCCCATCCACATAAAACAAAGTTCATCCCTGTCCATGTTCAAGTGCAACTTGAATATATGGATAGGAAACAGAAAATTTACTCCAGGACTGCCCCCTGTGCAACTAATGGACAAAGGCAGCTCCTAATTGCTTTACCCCATGCACTGGTCCCCTCAAATTATTTGTGGTATGATCCCAGTTATTTTCATTAGGGGTAATATACAATTATCAACTACGGGAAAGTCTAACTAAATGGGATAGGTTAATTCCATCACCAAAAGGGAAACTGGCCAGGCTTAAAATGTCCCTAGTACATACCTATGTTCCTATGAACCTATGAACTATAGAATTATGTTTAATAAGCAAAAAGATTTACTTATCTGTCAACACATAACTATAAGTACTATGTTTAGGTGGGTTCCTATCATTTGAATGAATCACAAATGATCAAACACAACTGGCTGAAAAACATTTGAGTGAATCACAAATGTTAAAAGTGTGTAGAAGTGTAGAGGCAGTATGCAATGGTAACATTTCTGATTATAGGAGTTATTAGGAAAGTTAGTTTAGAAGAGGAGGTGTGGATTGGTAATGGCTGTCACCATCATGTTGTAACTCCAGATTTGTAGATGCTTGGGTTTGTGTGCACTAATTCAATGAGCATGGTGGGGGTGGGGGTGGGGGGTCTCTTCTTCATGGTTGTCCAACCATGAAGTTAGTATATAAAAACATTTTTAGTGCTGCATTTTGTGTAGCATGTTTTCTATCAATTGTAATTCAGTGAAATGAGCTTTCTGACAGATGATTTTTAGTCATCTGTGTTCAGTGATTTGTGATTCAGTTGTATGAGCATTTGATCAAAAGACATAGATTCATTTAGGCATATGGCTGAAACCAGTTTATATAAGTATTTAGAAGGGTGCTAGCATGCAGAAGGGCATTCAATGAATGTTACATTATAGAAAACTAATCAAACAGAGTATAAACTTTTAACATGTCATTATGATATCTGTTCATATCATTTCAAAAGCATTAGTAAAAAAAAATAGAATGGCGTCTATAATGATCTATTGAAACTGACTTTCAAAAAGGATCAATTTTACTTTAGAACTTCACAACAAACTATCTACATGTTAACATGTGGTGCAAAATATATCCTGACTTAATAGAACATATTGAGGTGATCACTTAAATGTAAGAATATATTATAAAAACAAAGATTAACAGCAACAGCAAAATGAATGGATTTTGTGATCTACTGCCTATGAAAGCTATGGACAAAGTATATGTGTTAAAATATCAGAATACTAATTTGAGCAAAATCAAAAGAAAGCGAACACCAGCACCTACATATGCAGTCAAAGATGAAAACAAAACTGTATAACATTTTCATTTTTCAGTGATCTCACATCTGGTGCATAATCTATAGCTATTTATATATGAACCGATATGTATCTCAGAAGGCTGAATTTGAGAGGGGAGGAGAAGAAGGCAGATCACAGAACACAGAGGTGTATCTGGTCATTTGATTGATGACCACTGTGTTGAAGATTGTTTGGTCAAGAATGAGAACAGAGCAGAGTTTGTTGATTCAAGTAAATTTACGCAAGGTTTAGTGACCCTGTTATAATAAAAGGAATAATAATAAAAGGAAGTACAGGGGAGACCCCCATGCCTGCAAGGGAGGTGTGTGGTCCTCAATCCCACATTCAAAATAGAACTAATGGATATCCAGTTAGCTGATTAGTACCAAAAAAGTGAATGCCTTTTGATGTACTGGCCAGTGATTAAGCTCTCACTGATAGGCAGATCTAAAATCTGACTTATCAGGAAAGGTTCTTTCTTTGTTTCCTAACTAAATATTTTACTAGTGTTCTTTGTTTATGTTTTTTTTCTTTGCCTCCACAATCTTCTTTTCTTGTGTTTCATCTATTCTTGGTGTGTTATTTATAAAACCAGCCTCTTGTCCTGTTATATCAGCTATCATACTGTTCATATTGTGAGCAACGTAATCACTACTACGGATTTCTATAGCCCCCTTTTCCCTTGTAATTGCCATTGATCATAGGCTGATAATCCACTGATTTTGCCTTGAATCATTTTACCCACCTTCTTACCTTTACTCATAACCACAAGATACACATGATTTAATGTAGTGCTATTCTGATTTGTTTACTGTCCTAAGCTGTTGACCAGGAGAGTATCATAATAACATTTCACCTGGGACAACACCAGATATACATTTAGCAAGAAGTGTCCTAGTGCTCAGAAATGGAACTGAGCAAGAACTGAACTGTGTGGAAATTATGAGAATAACTGTTAAAGCAACAGAACCAAATTAATGGGCTAATAGCATGATGGCAGTTGTGAAGGAAAAAAAAAGCCTAGAATATACATTGATCCTCAACATTTAAACATATGAATAAAAGGAAATTATTATCCACTTCAAGTCACTAAAGAGGTTGTTGCAACTATGCCTAATGCTGGCTCTTCTATGTGTTTGTTGCTGAACAAAGGTTTTGACAAATTGGGCTCCATGAATTTAGCTTAAAACATGCACAGACACCTAGATACAAGTTTCTAACAGGGGCGGCCTGTGCTATTGGACTGCCAGACTGCAGCCCCCCCAGCTGTAAAGAAAAGTAAAGAAATAAAAAGTAAAGAAATAAAACAATTTAAAATTCGTGGATACAAAAATTTAAAAAAACGGACTTTCGCGCATGCGCACTCGTCCAAACTGCTACTGAGACAGTCTGGAGCATGCACAGACTACAGTCCAGACTGGGAAACATGTAACAGCAGAGATCCCAGAAATCTATGCAGTTTTAACTGCATAGACTGTTGCTGGAAACGGATCAGACTCGGACTGCAACGTCGGCAGGCAGGGCTGGAGTCTCGGATCTCACGTGGTGGATGTGCTCCAGGAGTCTCATCGGGGGATCTCTCATGGTGGATGTAATGCGTGGGCAGCAGAGCTATGGAGTCTTAATCAAGGGATCTACATGCGCTGAAGGGATTTGGAGTGTCGCTCCAGGTGTGTGTGTGTGTGTGTGTGTGTGTGTGTGTGTGTGTGTGTGTGTGTGTGTGTGTGTGTGTAAATGCCCCAGTTGCTGTATACTGGTGGCTAGAACAAACTCATGGTGGTGTGGCAGGGAATACCTCAGGCTTGAACCCTGTATGCAGGTGTTAAGGACCTGAATTCCCTACCCACCACCATTTGTAAAAAAATTGCAGATTTTTGCCTCATATTTGATCTGATCTGTTCCTCATAATATCTGTGGCTTCTAAATGTTGCAATGCTTGATATTTGATGGTGCAGTGCTAGCAGTGTTGCCTCACAGCTGCAGGTTCTCAGGTTTGATTCTTGACTGGGGTGTCTTCTGTGTGGGGTTGGCATCTTCTCCCTGTGTTTGCGTGGGTTTGCTTTTGTGTCTTCCTATGTTACAAAGACATGTCTGCATTATTTCTTCCTGGGCCTCTGCTGAAAATTGTTTTTTTTTGTTCCAAGTCAGACTGTCCTGATTAACAAATGTTAAATAAACTTGACAGGCATTTGAATTTCAGACTTCAGGTTTCTGAATGTTTAATTCCTTACATATTTGATGGTGCAGTGGTAGCATTGTTGCCTCACAGCTACAGATTTTCTGGTTTGATTCTTGGCTGGGGTGCCTTCTGTGTGTAGTCTGCATCTCATCCCTGTGTTTGTGTGGATTTGCTCTGGTGTCCTGCCATTTTACAAAGACATGTGTCTGCAGTATTTCTCCCTGGGCCTCTGCTGAAAATTATTTTTGTTCCGTCAGAAGTAAAATTGACAGGCATTTGAATTTCACACTTCATATTCTTCAGAAAATACATAGTAACACAACCTTTTATTCTAACACAACATTTTATTCTAGCAATTTTCTAAGTTTATAAGATGAATATTTGAAATTTGTCCTTGTTTTTGGGACTGTATTACCCCATTATTGGCTTTGTCCAGGTTTTTTGTGCTAAGGTTGACAGCTATGGCAAGAACTGAATTCATTGAATATGTTTGAGGGCTGTATTCCCTCATTACTGGGTTTGTCCAGGTGTTTTGTGCTAAGAGGTTGACAGCTATGGTGAGAACTGAATTCATTAAATGATAGCCATTTAAGTTTCAGTCTTCTGCTCTTTCACAAAGCAGCTGATTTGGCGTAGTGGTATGTTGCTTTGACTGTTTTGCACAGGGACCTTGGCAGTAAAATGTATGGTGATAACACATCATTTTTCTTTCACAAAGCAGGTGATTTGGCATAGTGGTATGTTGCTCTGACTGTTTTGCACAGGGACATTGGTAGTAAAATGTATGGTGGTAACAGCATTTTTCTTTCACAAAGCAGCTGATTTGGCATAGTGGTATGTTGCTCTGACTCTTTTGCACAGGGACCTTGGCAGTAAAATTTATGGTGGTAACACAGCATTTTATTCTAGCAACTTTCCAAGATTATACAAGCAATGTTTAATGTGTCCCTGGTTTTTGGACTTTTGACCCCCCCCCAATAAATTTGGCTTTTTCCAGATTTCTTGTGCTGCGAAGTTGAGATGCAGTTGAGTATTGAGTAGATTTTACAAGGAGCTGAGAGCTGCAGGGGAAGAGAAGTTTAGTGCTGCTTATGCTAAGTCAGCTTGCATTGTTAATAGCACAACAGGTTGTGTACTTGTTCTTGACGCAGAAGGTTGTTGGTTCTACTCCCACAAGGGGTGAATGCTGCCATACTGAAAAAGTTAAGATACTAACTATGAGCTTGTTATCAGTTTGCCATCCATTTCCTATTGCAATATTACTAGCTTATCATTTTTAATGTAATATAGGCAATTTATTCCTCAGGGGCATCAGACACTTTTTTTTCGATGAAACCATGAAATATAAAGGTGTTTGCTAGCAGCAACCTCTTCATTAGTTACAGATTTATTTTATGTGGAATTATTTAGATGACTTTTTTACTTCTTCAGAGATTGTGCATATTTACTGATAATGGTGGACTGTAGAATTGTGCATATTTACTGATAATGGTGGACTGTAGAAGTTTGAGTAGACTTTTATGATGGAAATGTTCTGAACTGGGCAGTTTTGTCATTATGGGTGCATGCATTTTGTTTCATTGTTTACTGGAAAGATGTTCTAAATTGGGCAGTTTTGTCATTATTGGTGCATGCGTTTTGTTTCATAGTTTACTGGAAAAATGTTCAAAACAATAGGAAGGTGTATCAAAGAGCACATGTATGTTTCATATGCAGGAGGCCTATGATTTGAAAACAGCCCAGAATTAATCTTTATCTGCTACTGGTAAAATGTATTTTCTTTGAATGTGGGTTCCAATGCTGTTTCAATGAATGTGAGTTTCAAGAGCAGAGAAGTTTTAATGCTAAGTTTGTTTAGCAGATGTCTTAGTGTTTGTGCTGTAAAATGCAAAATAAAACTTTCAAATGAAGTCCAAATCATCATAGAAGTAAATCAGTATGCACATTAGTGTTTATGGTAAATGGAGTGAAATAGCCAAGTAATGGATCATGGGAATGGCTGCAGGGGGAGGTTCCATTCGACCATGATTTTGTGAGGGGGAAGGGCGGCAAACGTAAAGACAGCCCCAGCTGAGCTATACCTCCCAACTGTCCAGATTTTCAAAGAATGAATAGATTTTTGCTTCTTATTTTTGGTTTGTTCCTCATAAAATTTGTGGTTTTCTGGCAAATCATTTAGGAATTAAGTCACTAAATAATGACACACTGAGTTTCAGACTTCATAACCTTCAGAAAAAATGCATGCTAAAGTAAGACCTGTTGTTCTATCAACTGTCTCAGTTTATACAAGAGCAATTTTTAGTGCTGTTTATATGTTTCCCTAATATATTTGGCCTTGTCCAGATTTATTGCATTAACAGGTTCAGAGGTACATGCAAATAAATTGCTTTACAGAATTAGGCATAGCCAAACCTCTCAACTGTCCCTGATTTTGGCTCAAAATATTACTCTTACCCTAATAATCCCTCCGCAAAATAGCAATTATGGAAGAAAACATGGAGGGTTTACAATTAAGAAATAACTGTAATAATCAGAGTTATAGATTACTTTTATTTCAGAAATGCATGTAGATTCTTTTATTTTGTCAGCTGCTCAAGTTAGCAGTACTAATATTAAAGTGTTCCTTCTTTGACAGGTTCCCAGCTGTATTGTGTGGCTATTTTATATTTTTACATCACATTTTTGGTCCATTTTTCATAAAATTGTGTTTTTTTGGCAAATTAGGGACAAATCATTAAAGACTGAAGTTAGAAAATAATGACAGACATTTGAGTTTCAGATTTCATACCATTCAGAAAATTCATACTAATGCAAGACCTATTCTATTATCTTTCTAAGTTTATAAGAGCAATATTTAAAAATTGTCCTTATTTTTGGGCGTTTGTCCCACTTCTTTGTATGGCTTTGTCCAGATTTCTTGCTCTGAGATTGAGAGGTATGACAAATGTGTCAGGGCCATCACAGTCAGCCAGAGACATTTCAAATTGTGACATACTTGTTGCACCCCACTCCCCTATGTAGTGACTCTGGATGTGTCGAAGCAAGGCAAGGAGTAGTTATGCAGTGTAAATGTGCAGAGTATCCCCCCATCCAAGGTAGACACAACTACTAGAGTGGCTTTTCATCTGTCCTTGATTTTTGCAGAATGGTCTGGTTTCTGTCATATTTTTGTACTGTTGATTTATGCTTATTACTCAAAGTGCCTGTTGCTCTGTGTTTAAGTAGCAATGCTTTAATGACCATCAGGTAAGCTTGGCTGAGATCGTAAGATGCAAGTAAGCTTTAATAAGCATACTGTTAAAGAATTGCCAACATTGAAAGCCTTTCTGTTGTTGCCATGTAGAGAATACTTAACTAGATAATCTATAAGCCTTGGGTATTGAAATGCATATGACAGTATTTGTAATAAAGGACAGGATTACATTATTTTAAGAAGCTCATTACATTTGGAGACTTCCAGTCATCTCTGCAGGCTTTACCCGTAAACTAAACAGAATGCCAATTGTATGGTCCATAACCTGTACATTAATCCTTTTAAGCAATGTATCTTGAGCTTATTTCTTGTTTGCTTTTCATTTTTTACTTTGATCATGTTTTCCCCATGAAACAAGTAGATAGTTGTCAGGCAGCAGGTCTTTTTTTGGATAAGAAACATTTTTACAAGTGGGGGCATCAGAGATTTCTACTTTCAGCATGTTACTTGGTATTTTAATAAAGCTGAATATAAATTATAATTAGAAATGCAGTGCAAGAAGTGGTTTGAGATGAATGCTGCTTGTTTTTCTTATACTTGATTTTGACTGGCATTCCATTAATGTATTTAAAAAGTAATTTATTTTTTCATGCCTCACAACCTTTTTGTTTCCATCTAGATATTAAGTAAGCTGTCATGCAGCCAATGCATTGAAATATTTTTATTCTTCTACACTTCATTTTGTCTTGATTGGACTCTCATAATGATGGTTTGGCACCCAGGGCAGTGTATTTAGTTAGTTTTTGTGGTTTTGAGGATAGCTCCTCCCCTTTATAGCTGGCCACACCCCTTCCCATTGACCCCACCCATTCAGCTGTCTCCTGCAGCCCCCCTTTGATTTGAAGTCACCAGCCGCCACTGGTTTCTAAGATTGCCTTTTGGAATTCTTCAGCCCCACAATTATTTCAAAGAGCCTTATCTGAAATGTATTTATTTATTTTATTGCTTTATTTGTTTTATTTATTGAATTTGTTATCTGGAATAGAGTTCTGATCACAACACACCAGTTTCACTCTCAGCCCGGGATGTACAAAGCATCATTGCTTACAATTATTAGTAGTTTCTATAAGAGTACAATTACAAGATACAATGAATACAGAGACTAATTGTTTAGCAGATGAACAGGTATAGGAGGAGTATAATTACAATCTAAAATATAAAACAAGTGGAATTCACAGTATATACATGGCATGTAATAACAGATAACCTTGAAATGAAATGATATTCTCAGGGGAAAGATGAAGAGTAAAGTACCAACTTGGGGGAGAGGGTATGCTACTTGACCAGATGTGTTGGATTTGCATTTGGCTTGGGTGTTTATAAGTTTTCTTAGCAGTGTATGAAATATAGTGTATGAAGTGGTATCTGTCAGTGGGATGGATTCCCAGAGTTTGGGTCCAAGTATTGAAAAGGAATGTTCTGTCATGTATAGTATGGATCAAGGGGATTGCAACAGTGGACCTGAATGGTTGTGGCTGCTAAGGATGTGTTAGGAATTTTTCTTTATGAGTTTAGAGGTGGGGGGAGGGGGTCCGCTCATACAGAAATTTAAGCAATTGTGAACCAAGAAGTAAATCAGCTGTTTGCATTACTGGAAGCTATTTAGCTTTCTCTAAAGTTACACAGTAGTGCTCATGCCAAGGAGACTGGGTAATAAAATTACACATTTTGTTCAGATTGTATAGCTGTTGTGTGTTTTGTGGGTGCAGCAGAGACCAGTGAAAGACAATATTTCAGTTTCTGGAGTACAATACCTTTGTCTAAGGCTGACATTGTGGTGCTCAAAAAAGGAGAGAGTTAACCTTTTTCATTTTTGTTGTCTGCATGAATATTGAAAATGAGAGAGGGTTCTTACCAGTTTCCAAAAATATTTGAAGGAGGGGACATTTCCTACTGTGTTATTATTGTGACCATTGATTACTAGAGGGTTGATAGTTCTATGAGTTTCTGTCTGCTCCTGAATAGCATCCTTTTTTATTTTGATGAGTTAAGTATGAAATGTGTATTTATATTCAATTGAATAATGGAGTAGAATTCTAAGTGCAGGTCATGCTGCAGTTTTGTTAGAAAAAGGTCTGAGCAGTAAAGTACCATATCATCAGCAGATAGTAAGAGGGGAGGGGTGAGAGAGGTCAAGGGGAGGTTTTTTGATGTACACAGAAAATAAAAGGGGTGAATATGGATCTTCATGGTATGCTTTTAAGTAGCGGGGAAGAGTTAGATGTGGAGTGTCAGTTACTGAGGGAAACTAGCGCTGATCCTGAAAACGATCTGTATATGTCAGTGTTTTGCCCTGGTCAATGAATTTATAAATAAATAAATAGTTATAGAACCAGGGAATGGCACCAGTACCCATATCTATGTCCATAAGGTGATATAATAGAGAGAAATGACTTACCATATCAAAAGATCAAGCTAGAACAATAAAACTGGCTCCCAAGAAAATGCCTTTATCCATGGACATGAGAATATCATTTGTAAGGCACCAGCCAGTAGTGTATGTGCTACATCATGATAAAATATATGTTTTTTGTGTTAGAGAAGATTATTCTTGTATTTGGAGAGCTGAAGGTAGATGATTTTTTCCTAAGACCTTGCAAAATCTGGGAAGTATTGAGATGGGTTGATAGCTGGAAGGAAGCTTTGGATTTTTTTGTTTGGGCAATGGTTTTACAATGGCTATTTTCCTAATGTTGGGCATTGTGTTGTTTGAAAAACAAAGATTGTAAATGTGGTGTGTGTGTGTGTGTGTGTGTGTGTGTGTGTGTGTGTGTGTGTGTGTGTGTCGGGGGGGGGGGCAGATTCACTATGTAATCAATGTAATGGTAAATGAACCAGGAGTGGATTTTGTCTGTGTCTACATTGTCATAAGGTTGGTATCAATATGACATTAGAAAATACTTTATTGAAGTAAACTAGAGGGATCTACTATTGAGGATTTTTTGGGGATTTAACTTTGGTGAGAGGATTTTTTGTCAGGAATGAGAAGGTCTCTGAAGTGTTTGACAAAATCATCAACAAGAGGGATCTGTTGAAGCGCCTGTGTTATACCCTGTGAGATGATCAACCTCTTTCCAGAATTGATAGGAGCTGTAGGTTAATGATATTTTTTCTGAAATCATAGAGTAACTGTTCTGATATCTAATGGATTGTTTGATTAGGTTGCAAAGTTTCATGAAGTGGTATCTGTTGTTTCTTGTTGGATTCGATTTCAAATTGTATCAGACTTTGTCTCTTAGCTTTAGGAGAGCATTTAGGTCAAAAGGCATTGGGGTTTATATAACCTAGAGATTAATGGGAAGCAGGAGACTTGCAGTTGTAATAATAATTTTGTGAGACACTGAGCGGAGTGATTTGGATCTGTGGAATTAAGTTTAGGAGTCCAGTCTGTGTTGAAGAAAAGGGTTTTGTGGTTGAAGATGTTGTTATGGGACTTCACTATGAATGATACAAGATTTTGGAGTATTTTTGGATTTGATAAAGAAAAGTGAAGCTGATGAAGCAATGATCACTTAGTGAGAGTGGATAAAGTGAAACATTTGAGATTAAGGAGGGCTTGTTAATTATAATTTGGTCATATGATGACTGGTGAGAGGTTTTAATGCTGAATCTAGTGGGGCTGAGTTACTAATTGTCTTAAGTTTAAATCAATTAAGAATTCTGCTACATCTGTGTGAAAAGAACTGAGAAGAGTAATACTGAAGTTGCCAAGAATTCTCAGGTTTTTGCTGTTTTATGCAGTGAAAGTTATGTTCTCTATTAATGATTTGAATTTATTTAAAGTGGTGGGTGGGAGAAGGTAGGTAATTGTATATGAATGTGATTGTTTTTGGGCTAAGGCATTTCAGCAAGTAACCAATTTGGTATTGAGTTTGAGTTGAACATTACTTGGGTTACTATTTTGACTTTAAGGTGAAACTCATACAGTAATAGTGTTCTGCCTTCTTTTGGGGGATCCAGCCTAGCATCAAGGAAGTAGTTGTAACTAGGGAAGAGAGGTTTTAGAGTAGGGCATTGCCTGAGTTGAGCAAAGATTCAGTGCTAGCTCAAAGGTCTGGGTGGCAGTTCATGAGTTGTGCACTAATTTGTTGAGTTTTGTTTTTAAAACTGTGGGTATTGAATAGGAAGCAGAAGTTAAGTAGATAGACCAGGGCTATTGTCAATATTGCCATAAAAAATAAGTAATAGCAGAAAGGGGAGAAGCATGCAGGTATTTTGGAAGTTTGAGCTAATGCTTGATAGGAAAAACGTAAAAGCATATTTTGCTGCTTGTTAACTGTTTTTTGCTGCTTGGACTGTGCAGTGGTGCAGAGGTAGCATTGTCATCTCACAGCAAGAGGTTATCCAGTTTGATTCTCAGCTGGAGTGCCTTCTGTGTGGAGTCTGTGTGTCCTCCTTGCGTTTGTGTGGTTTTCTCTGGGTACTCCGGTTTCCTCCCACATTACAAAGACATGCAGCTGGAGCATTTCTCCCCGGACCTCTGCTGAAAATTGTCTTCATTCCAAGTCGGACTTTCCCAGTAAACAAATGTTAACAAAATAAAAAAATAAATTGTTAGTGAAGGGAAAGAATGCTGGAAGAAGATTGTTGGAATGGGTATAGATGGTAAAGAAGATGCATCACGATGGGATGTGAAGTTGAAATGTGTTGTACTGTAAGGCGTGTGTGTGTGTGTGTGTGTGTGTGTGTGTGTGTGTGTGTGTGTGTGTGTGTGTGTGTGTGTATATGTAGTTATAAAATACTGGTGGAAAGTGTGTCTGCATGTTGTGATATGCTTTGCAGTGAGTCTTTTTATTTGTTAGGGGGAGTGAGCCAGGAGAATAGTAAGGAGTCATGATGAAATGGTTGACAGATTTGGAGAGCATGCTGTTTAAGATTAGAAATGGGTGTGAAATGTAGTAGGAGAAGTAATTAGGGGATTGTTATGCAAACTGTGTCAAGCATGTGATTACAGGAATATGAATTGCTGGAAGAAGTACATGTAGACTAAAAATTTATGAGGCAGAAATGTATATAGTAGGCGTACGTGATAGGCATGGTGGAAGTTGTATGTGCAGTGGTTGAGAATGTGTGAGTAAATAATGGAAATGTCATTGTTTGCTATGCATCTTTAAGAAGAAATGGTGATGTCAACAATGGAGGCCCTAGAGCCCCTGTTACCAGTCTGCAGATCCAAGGTATTGGCTAGAAAATTGGCAAGGGAGGGGAAGACAACTGTGCAACACGTCAAGAATCAGACGGATGTAATGAATCCATGCTGTAAGGCAGACAATGAAGAAAAAACTATTTATGACAGCAACTACCATCAAAATGATTTAAGATAACCATTCAAAATATTTGAAGAATAGAATACATGGGCAGTATAATTGTTTATCATCTGAACTGTGACTTATAAATTTGCTTGAAGGATTAAGGCAAAGAGGCTTGAAACTGAACAAAACAACATGTCAGATCAGTGTATAAACTTCCAAGTACATGGGACATATTTTGAATTTGGATGCTCTCAGACTAGAATCTGATATGGTAGAAGTAACTGTAAATATGCAGTAAACCTATGACAGATTGTCTCATATGTGGTTTCTTGGTATGATACAATAGCTTTCCAAGGTTATTCCAAACTTGTCAGCTATAGCACTGCCACTTGGGAAGCAACTAAAGGATGCTGTTCAGTTTTGGTCATTGGAGCAAGACAGGAGCTTCAAAATGCTGAAAAAAATCATCTCCAAAGCATTTACAGTTACATTTACACTTCAAGTAGGTGTGACTTAGCAAGTATTTTGAATGGAAATATTGGAAGACGCTAGACCAGCATCCTATGATTCAGGAGTTTAGAATGATGCTCAGAACAGTATGCTCAACTAGAAAAAATGCCATCCATAGTTTTTGGCTGTCAAAAGTTTCACAACTATATCTATTATATGAAGTATGAAGTCAGCTCATAGGTCAGTTTGGGGTATATTTTAAAACATCCCTTTGTAAATCACTGTCTAAGTTTAAAAGAATATAACAGATTTTCCCAAAGTATGTTCTTCAAGCTCAGCACAAATCTTATAAGATGATATTGTGAGAAGAACATACTTGCAAGAGTGTACAGAAGCCTTGCTAGAGAATGATCTGGAGGCTTTGTGAATTATCTCATAACTGACTGCACCTACTAAAAGAAAATAATCTCTACACAAGAAGACAGCAAGATAATCATACCGGATAAAATACTCCACAGTCTGTGAGGCACAGCTTCCATATGTTTGCAAGGTATTAAGAATTCCAGTGTACTAGCTCAAGTCCTAGATATCTACTAAGCAGTCGGCAAGTACAACAAATGTTCCAGAGCACCAGAAATCTGATAAAGAAATGTGACAATTATCAAAATTCAAATTTCTGTCTTTCAGTCCTCAAAGATAGTTATATACCAATGTAATGAGTAGAACATTCTACTGCAGAACTGCTAATGAGAAACCATCTTAGAAATAAACTGCTACCTCTCATTCACTGCAAGTACCTGAAAGTAGAAGGAATGCAACTGAGTTATTGAAAGAGAGCTACAGCAGGCAGAAGCTTTACTATAACATAGCCACAGTTTTTCTGACTTTTGAAAAGGAGAAGGTATGAAGATGAATATGGAGTTTGGAATCTTGTGAAAAGTAGTATACTAGTATATAGTAATAGTAGTATTGATCAAGCAAAAATCCAGAACTATGATACGCATACCATACTTAGAGTATAGTGTAGATATATAAATCAAAGTATGTAATTGTAATTATTTATATAAACTGTATATTCTGTGGCTTTTTTAAATAAGGAGGCTGCAATATATGTAGTCATATGTAATTATATATTTTTTAGACAACTGTTGTATCGGGCCCCTATTAGTTAATTGAGTTTTCAGTAACTTGAACTCTATATGGTCGAGACCATATGATCAAGTTTTTGAAAACTCTATGCTTTTGAATGGAGATTGTGGTATAGTGAGGATTAGGAAATGTACCCTTTTCCTCACTGTAGTGTGATCTAGGAGTTGGTATATATAATTTGCAGGGGGTGTGGGGGTGTAGGGGGGCTTTCCTGAGAAACTGGCTGTGTAAAACAAAGGTAAGCATGCAACAGACTGCTGTACCATCCTGAGGGAATGCTGTTGGTCTTTATGCAGAAGAAGCCTTCTCACACCATTCTGCTGAGTCTACATGGAGTCAGCATCATGAGTACATGGAGGTGCTATGAGAAGAGCAGTGCATGCTTTCTGCACTTGAAAATGCAGCTCTACCAGTGGAAGAGAGCAACTGTATAAGGACAACTACATAGTTTCCAGTTTTTGACCGCACCATTACATAAGATAAGCCATCAGTAAGACAAATACCCTCAGGACTGACTCTTAATGGGGTGATGAGGGAATTCCTAGAGTTAGTAAGACAGAGGGAATGTAGGAGTCACTATTGACCAAGGGCAGGTTAAATGATTATCATAGAAATGCCCAAAAACTGTAAAACATTGATCATGGAACATCTGCAAAGCATATTCAGTTTTGTTGTACAACATCACTTTTTACATTTAATGTGACAGCAGGAAGTGCAGGTCTGTTATTTTCTACACATACACCTGATTCCTGTGCTACTATATAAATGACAACTGATTTTCAATTATTTGTCTTAGCTCAGCAAAGTTCATATACCATTAACTGCAGCTTTAATATCACCATTAACCCTTACAAATGAAATATGCTGGGAGTGCATTTCTAATACAGGTGCATATATTGGTGATCTACTTGCAAATGCAAAAGGCCTTAGATATTTTTAGGAGGAACTACAATATGTTTAGCTTTCCTTACAGAGATAGGTTTCACTGCAGATTTAAATTATTGTTAATATTAAGGCATCTTCTGATGATGGTTGTGCTTGTCTACTGAGCATTCAGAATGTATTAAGTGGTACCTCCAAGATCCATAAAATCCCCATCCTTGCATATAATGATTTTTTATTTGAACTTTTCAGCGCTCGTAGTGTAGATATGCTAACTAAATATACATAATTAATGTCTCTTTTGTGCCAGTTATTATTTTTGTGGCGCTTTCCTTGGGTATTTAGCTGATTAATTAGAGACTGAATGATCAAAATCATTAATCTGAGCAAAGTTCAAGCAACTTGCTGAAGAGGAACATAACTCGCCCCCAGCATTGGCAATGAAGAGTTAGTGAGTTAGTTAGTTAGTTAGTTAGTTAGTTAGTTAGTTAGTTAGTTAGTTAGTTAGTTAGTTAGTTAGTTTTGAGTATTCTGTACAGTGGTCTCCTCCTACATCTGCAAATGAGAGCATCGGTCTCCACAGAAAAATAAAAAGTTACTTAGTTGCTGATTTCAGTCCACCAGGCTTGATGTACTCTCTAGAACATTTTATAAGCATGCTTAGAATCTCAATGTATTTTTGTAACAGGTAACCACACAAACACTTAAAATAATTTCCTTCTTTTTAACCATGTTGTATTTATTACAAATTGATTTACACAAAATATTGCTGTCAGCAAAAAAATACCAAAATACAAAAACTACCAGAATAAGCATCATGGATATATAAATACTGAAATGTAAATACACTAAACATTGAGGAAGAACCATTTCTCACAAACATTTGTCTTATATTGATGTTACATATGAATAAGCAGGGATCCCCAGTTATACATATGGGGGCATGATCTTTCCATAAATGTATCTCTACTAAAATTATAAAGACCATGTGGTGCAAATAGAATAATTATATTAATTATTATCTCTTTTTTCATAAGGACCACCAATACAGTTCCCAGTACTATAACTAGCTATTTTACCATTATCTTTGTTGACTTTGGCCATTTTTTTCTGTTGAAATTCTTTTTTCCATGTTCCCTAATTTTTCCATTAATTGTCTCCAACCCCATCCCTTGGTCATGTGAAAATAAAGGGCACTTGCGTATTATCGCAACCACTTTCCACACCGGGCCATGGTTGCAACTTATTGGTCATCCACTTCACAGCACCTCCCAAACTACATGAGGAAATGACAGTGGGGGTACTGACAGAAACAGACACACATAAACAATAGAAGACAGAAAAATAAAACTTCTGGGCATGGAGAATGAGTGGCTCTTCCCGCAGCCGGGACAGCCGTTTTGTGTAATTTGCCATGGAATGCTATTACTTTCTGAAAGCTATCACTGAGCCAGATGGGAGAGTCACACCAGGTACAGTGCTTTGAAAAGGGAAGGTGATCTTTCACTTTCTCAAGAATGACATAGGGCTGAGGACATTGTGTCTCCCTCTCGGAAGGGTGTACAGTTTTGAACAGTGAAGAGCACAGTTCCAAAAAGTAAGCACGGGTTATGCCAGCTACGTGGACTGAGCTAAGCAGGAGAAGTAGCACTGTCCAAAGACTTCGCTGTCTGTAGTATTGTCACTTACACACCAAGGCTGTTTCCTGATTTTATAAAAAGAAGTCCACATTTTATATAGAAGGTTTACAAAACTAAATTAATACAAATACCAGAGGAAATGCACATTTATGTGATACTCCTTCGCACTTCATGACAACTGACAGGAAGGAAGCATTTGCAGCCGGGCCGCCATATACATTCCCACTGTGGTCGGGAAAGTCCATCATTTCAGTTTAGTTATTCATTTATTTATTTACATTTGTTGACCAGGAGTGTCCGACTGGACGTAGGTCCATTTTCAGCGGAGGCCCGGGGAGAAAAGCTCCACAGTTAAAATAAACAGACAGTAGTTACACTGGATTACATAGCGATTAACAATATAACATAGCAATTACTTACAACCTATTTACAGATGAAGAACATAGTACATCAGTAGACAACTAGAATCTTTATCTGTGAAGTACATAACAGACATTAACAAATGTTACAATAAGAAGTTCCTGCTGTATAATAAGTACATCTGAGCATCTGAGCAGTTTCTTTAAATTATGATACAGTCAGACCTCGATGTCACAGACAGTTACTTATTTAACCTGGCAACACCCGCATAAACTGAATGATTCATTCCTGCATCAAATGAAGAATGCCGACAGGTCTGACATGTGGTTGCGATGATATGTAAGTACCAAATAAAGAAATGCATGCTATACTCATCTACCTGATCAGTTTTATTATAATCAAACCAGTCTGTTAACACTCAAACTATGTGTGATGCTCTTTAAGACAGTAAGACATGTGCTGCTATTTTTTTTTTTTTTGCATATGGTTACTTTTAGCAATATTCATATAAAAAAATAACAATAAACTGTACTAAGAAAAGTGTATTTGATCCTGCACTTCTTTCGGCTTTTCCCGGTTAGGGGTCGCCACAGCGGAACTCCGGTCTGCTAATGATTGGCAGTAGATTTTTACGGTGCCGAGGTGCCAGCCCATCGCCCAACCTTCAATGAAGGCTAACCCATTTACGCATGTCTTTCGAATGCTACTCGACCATAATAATGTACTGTATATCTGATATTACAGATATTATTAATGCATTAAGATTCTATGCATTTTGTTCTGTTGTTGACAGGGGTTTTAGTAATCAGAAAGGCACTGAAGGGAGTGAAGAGAGATAAAACATAAAAAAAGTACTTTATGACATGAAATCTCATAACAAGAAACCCTGAAGAAATCATGGGATTTTTATCCTTCAAATGTCTACTCAGCCTCTCAGCTAATCATGTTTATTTCTGTTCAAATATGTAGACTTAAAATTCATAATGTCTGCAATTGTTTTCCTTCTTTGAAGGTTACATATTAGGCACTTGTGATATTTTGACATTCAGTATAATTTTGCTCTAACTATGAGCCTCTAGGGCCAGTGACACACATCTGGCATAAGGGAACAAGACACCTTCTTTCTGACGGTCAGAGTCTCACTGCCATCTTGTTACTGTTTGTATTGACTTAATTGGTTTAATTATTTCAGCTGTGATTGGCATTGTGCTGTGTTGTATCTTTCCAGCTGTTCACCACTGCCCCAGGGGTCTACCACTGATCTCTGCAAGAAGTATACAGACTGTCAAGCAGTCCTTCAGTCTATGTAGAGAGAAGTCACATATTTGCAAAGAAGATGACGATCAAAAGATTTATTTGGGTTCAGTTAGTAATTTTCTTTTTTTTAGGAAAAATTATACAAAAATACTTTGTTATTGAATGAGAAAGTGTTCACATAGTTACAGGCAACACTTCCCAAATCTCTTGCTTTGATAAATTTGCAATTAGATATGCAGTCTGTATTCTTGATTCTGAACTGCCATACCTTGTTGTTAATTGTATAGTATTCTTTTACTTCTATATTTATGCACGATGAGTTTTGGACATAAACATAAAAAAAAAAAATCCCACCACAGAAATCAGTATACTCTGCTGCAAAACTCAAAGAGATTTTGTAGAGAAATACAGACATAAAATAAAAAAATAAAAAATAAAATACAAATTCTGTGACTATGCACCAAGGTTCTGACTCAAAATGAACATGTAAGAGCATTAATGGAAAAAGTGAGAGCCTTGTTTGTGCACGGGTCGGACATGCTGAGTTATCCCCCTGTGGAAAGCGAAATCATACATCTCAATGAAGGTAACAAAACATCTGACTTGCACTTTGGGCTGTTTCTTCTCACTGCTGTGGCAGGCTTTACTTTAGTCCATCAAAACACAATTCCACAAATCCCTGTTTCACCAAAAGAGATTTATTGAGCTGCTCATACAATATAAACAGTGCTGTTCAGTGGGGTAATAGGCGACTCTGATATACAGTAGAAGGCCTATCCTCCCAAAATAACCTGTGTCTAAGTATGACTGACTTCAAGATGAGTGAGTTATATTTTGTCAGGGAGCTGTTTCCTATTGGGAAGTCTCTTTTAATGAAATCTGAATTTGTCATGCTATTTGTTAGTAGATCAGAGATTTCTCAGTGTGACATAACTTGTAGAGAATTTTCAAACTTCTAGGGCGCAAAGTAACTGACTGAAGTTACTGTTGCTGCAAAGGAAAACACGTTGTTGTTGTTATGTCTTTTGGCTTTTCCTAGTTAGGGGTCGCCACAGCAGAATTCCGGTCCGCTAATGATTGGCAGTAGATTTTTACGTGCCGAGTTGCCAGCTCTGACGCACAACCTTCAATGAAGGTATGCCCATTCACATATGTCTCCACACAGAAGACGCTCTAACTGAGAATCGAACAGGACAACGTCATACTGTGAGGCAACAACGCTACCGCAGCACCACCACTGCAGTCACAGAAGTAAAATCAGCAATAAGAAAAGTTGACTTTGCAAATAAGATAAGATAAAGCATTTCTACGAGGAAGTAAGTGCCCCTGTACATCTTCATGCATGATACCTTCATGTCTCTAAATGCACTAATTCAGGCATCTCAAGCCAAATTTCCAAACACTAAAGCCACATTATATGACTAAATGGGATTCAACTAAATAAATTCCACACATCCCATTGTGAACACATCTAGCATTATAAAAAGTATGTATACATATGTCTTGTTCTATACTGGTGCTATTACAGCAAATGCAATGCCCTAGGTTGCTGTTATATTTCTGAACTCTTATCAATATTTTTGCCTTATAAACCTATGGCTATATGAAAAATCCAGAAGCAAAGTATGTAAACTCAAAATGACAGGGACAGTTTTGTGAGCAGGAGTGAAGACTCTTGGGAAACCTTGACCAGAAGAAGTGTATTTATTTATTTATTTATTTGCCATTTTTGACCAGGTTAGTCTGGCTGGGCAGGTGCCCTTTTCAGAAGAGAGCCGAGGAGAAAAGCTCCAGATTACAGTGTTTACAATTAGAAAAAAAAAGTGAATTACAGAAAGCATACAAAAAATGCTGGTATAAACAAGATCATAAAATAAGCATGTGCCTAGTGTTAAACATTGTTATAAAGGTGCAGTTAATAATCCTATGATAACGTGTAGATGAGTCAAGCTGGAAGGTAGAAAAATAGTGAAAAACATAGAAGAGTAAGGATAGATGGTAGGAAAAAAGGGAAAGAAGAAGGGAGGGGCTAGAGGTAAGCAACTTACCTGTGCCAGAAACCTGACTATAGGTGCTCCACAGAAAGCCAGAGGCCTGCTTGTACCTGTATCAGTAATTACAAGGCAGCTTGCCCTGCCAGTGGACTGTAAGACATTCTTGTGTTCCTCTGACAGATTTTACAAATGAACTGAAGATGAACTATAAGTAATCAGAAAGTCTGTTAAGCAGGAGTATGCTGATTTTTGCAGGAAATGAGCTCTGAATCTCATCTCTTCTCCATATATAAACTGCACTTGAATTAGTAAGACTGTATATTATTTATATTTTTTTACTCAGACTGGGTAGATACCCTATCCAGTAAATAACATAATAAATAAATATATATGCAATTACCTAATGAATTGTTCTTCTCTCAATTAACATATCTGTCTGGTATCTACCTAAACTGACTACATATATTATTCTCTCAGCAGTTAGTACCTATGCTATTAAATGCAGTGTTGTACTATGTCATGATGTTTCTCTGAATTTATTTTTATTTTAGGCATTGCTACATTCCTTGTAAATAATTTAATGCTAACCAAATTTCTTAAACATATTGCTACTGCATTCTCAAAATGCTGTACTTTTGCCTTCTATATATTCATATTGTATATTTCTCTCTGTGTATCTTAGAACTTCAATTGTTAGTTTTTTCTTATTTTTTAATTACTTTCTTAGAGCTTTTCTCCTCGGGTCTCTGCTGAAAAAGGGATCTCTGAGCCCAGTTGGACTAACCTGATTAACAAATGTAAAAATTAATAAAATAAATAATTGTGTATACAGTGTGCATGCATGCATGCAGACTCTCTCTCACACACACACACACACACACACACACACGCACACACACGCACACACACGCATGCACACGCACGCACACGCACACACACACACACACACACACACACACACACACACACACACACACACACACACACACACACACACACACACACACACACACACACACACGCACACACACACACACACACGCACACACACGCGCACACACACACACACACACACACACACACACACACACACACACACACACACACACACACACACACACACATATTTCTGCTGATAAAATGCATATATTTATGCCCATATATTACATACATTATAAGACTATAAACAGGCACTCTGATGTTGTTGCCTGTGATGGCAAATGTATCTGAAGGCCCAACCCTCAATGCATGAATGCCATTACTATGAGTTTCATATGCATTAGCCTGAAGCATTTTGTTTACTTGTTTATTTATTTTGCTAAGGAATATATATTGCTGTAACTCAGATTAGATGCTGTCAGAGGCACCATATTTCACTTCCATTATGACTGGATGAAAGTAAATGCACTAAGGATTGAAATCTCCAAATTTCAATTGCTGGAAAAAAATCCTGCTGAAAAACACTTTTTAAAGTGTTTTTTTTTTTTTTTGCAGGTGGGCAAGTCCTTACATACCCCAAACGTATATATACCAAGTTCACATTCGCACCAACTCGAAGAAGGTAGAAAATCCTTCCGAAAGGGAATCACTTCTGACACAACTCGTCACCAGTGATTTCCTGTGGAGGAACTCTGATCATTGGCAAGGTGAACCTTGGGGAACTGAAGCTCAATCTTTCACTCTTTGTCCACCAGTAGGTTACCATCATATTTCTTACAAATAAGCCATAGATGTTTTTGTGCCTGTACAATAGTGAAAGTTGCAAAATGTATTTACTTTCCACAAAACAGCCTGTGTGTGTTTGCCTGTTTTCTCTGCTGTATCTAAAGTAGAAGAACCAGAAATAACACTAGCAGTAAGGAAGCTGGGATGACTCATGCATTTAAAAGCAAAGCTCCATTTTAAAGGCTTTGACGGGCTCTCCTTCTCCCTTTTCTTCCTGCTAGGCCTTGGTTACTGATAGCACTAATCCTTCTAAAAGACCACTTCATCCTCAGTCACTTGTTGCTTTTGTCATGTATATACACAGCATTAGCTTTGTGCTAGGACTGCTGATTGCATCAAAAGCTACTTCCTCTCTAGTTTGGAGGCCTTTTTAACTGCTGGAATTACAAAGGATAAATCAGGATTACACCACGCTGATCCAATTAAACACTTTCAGTGGATCCGATTGATCTCTCAAGTTTGATCTGCAAATTTAGTAGGGAGTTTACACCTGTCTAGTCCCAACTCATACACCTAGCCTCACACCAAGTTTAGCTTTGTCCGTCTCTCTCTCTCTCTCACACACACACACACACACACACACACACACACAAACTACATCACACCCAGTCAGGTGCTGGTGAAACACGGTGGTAAGTTAAATAGGACAACAAAAATCTACACAGTAAATGCCTTGGACAAAAAAGGAGGGGGGGGCTTTCTGAGATAGGCTTTTCTAAACTTACCTTGCTATTGCATTATTCATAAATAAACATATTAAAATAAATAATTCATAGTCTAACTACTAAATTTCACTCACAGTTCTCCCCTTATATAATGGTTAAGATGTCTCAACTTCACAGAAACAACAAAAGCTAAATAGCTATTAAATGGAAGCAACATAGAGATGCACCTTTTTCCTGGTTTTCGCAGCAAAGCAGTTTCTAAAATACTGTTTTTCACATCAAATACAAAATGTATTTTAAATACAGTCTTCTGTTTCAGGTACAGTGCATTAGCCTTGTTTACTTTTAAAGTGAAATTGTTTCACTGAATGAAATTTAAAGGTGTTTGGATGGTACTTAGTAGCCTGTCAAACTCTTTTGACTTTCATTCCCACTTTCTCTGTTCCTTTAAAAGTAATAATAATTTCAAAAATACTGTTAACATATTCCAATGTGAGTATTCCCCTACTGCCACTACCTACATACGTTTTTGTTTTAATTGATTTTATTTGCAAATCATAAAGCAAAGTAAACTAGTGTATAGTTTTCAATTCATGACTCAGGCTATAAGGCCTTCTAACAAGAATAAATACAAAGTTTTAAATAGGTATCTGAACAAATATACATAAGTAGAAACAGTAGTGTCAATTATATACAATTAGGAAAATTAGAAGTTTGTTATTAAGAAGCAACTATATACAATAAGCATATATCTGTGTATGGTAGTAATCCCCCCCCCACACACACACACAATTAATGCCTTACACAGTGAAACGTGGATATTAAACAAAGCCCAAGTAAACATCTGGGTCATACATTGCATAAAACATACTTCAATAATTGCTCATTAGATATCAGATTTGCAGTAATAATGTTATTATTGCCAGTCAGCTACAGAGCTGTCCCTAATTTATCGTACATGTGACACTGTCTATGCATGGGTGTGTGCACTTTTGAGGTGTTACAGCTAATGTGATTACCGTGGAGTAACACCACAAACTCAGCAGGAGTGACTGAAAATGCTCTTTTGTTGACATACTCATTGTCACATCAAGATTTCACTTTTTCAGCTCACTGTTAAAAGTAGCTCACATCACCCCCTAGTGTGCTGATGTTCTTTGTTTTCTGGAAGGTTGTAGAGCTGGTTAGTCCATTAGACAGTTGCACTATTCTCTCTTTTATTCATTAAGTATACTTTCACTAACAATTTTTTAAACAAGGGCTATTCTCTCTCTTCCAGCACTTTCTATACTCTTACCTGGTGCTGTCCACATTTTCCCAGGACTGTCTAGCATCTTATTTGCTGTTGATAATTTTTTTACTAGATTTTTGTTTCCTTGCACTTTTTTAAAGTATAAACAGTCATTTGTGTTGCTCCCTTTGCTATCTTGATGTTAATTTTATTGGCTAGGGGCTGCAAAATGCCACATTCTCCAGGGCAACATGGATGCGGTAAAACTCCCACCAAAATTATTTCTAGTTGTGGTATTTTTGAGAAAGTACACTTCGGACAAAATGTGTTCATTGAAACAATATTTGGCCTTTCTGTTTTCAGCCATTTTATCATAATCTCTGTAGATGGCAAACATTTCTAAGTTATACACCCTAATTAGGATAAAAAGATGAATGCACATATTTGCTCTGTATCTCTGTTTTTCCATCTATGATCCAGTGCTGCTGACCTGCACTCAAAGCTTCATTTCCTTACATCTACCTTGTTAGGACAAAATGTCACAGATTTCTATAAATCTCATAGCAGGTGCTTATCGTTCAAAGCTGGACAATGACCTGAATGGCTGCGCATATGATTTGATATGCTTCACTGTGTGCTTAGGAACTTATACAACATGACATTTTTGCCTCATATATTTAAACTATTTGCTTGTGTCATTAACTTTTGCGATAGCATTAACCAGTTTTGTTGTAGAAGGCAATTTCTCTGGCCACTGCACCTCTGAGTAGGAACTAAGATTTCTCTTTGACCTTATTTATGAAGCAGATTAATGAAAAGATTCAGCTGAAAAGTCAGTGTAAAAACAATTTTAACCACCAGTGTCAAAAGGCTGCATCGAGTTATACTACAGACTGAATATGACAACTGCTTACCATAGCTTATTTTGTCATTTGCCTAAGAAACAGATAAACTGCAAATCCTAACTGATTTTACTTCATCTGTACTCCACTCTACAAAACAGAGACACATGCACCAACATATACTGGGATAGCCTTATGTCTTTCACATTCATTCATTTTTGAAGTTTTGGTTTGAAGTTGCAGTTTGCACGGAAAGGTTGTGCCTCAGCATGATTACTACATCTGTGAGTAAATGCTTCCCCATATTACTTTTAGGGTACCCCTATGTCTGCTTCCATCTTTAAATTATGCCTCCTTTAACATTTGGCCATCTTTTTTAAAGAATCATGCAATCATAGACTTTATCTATTCATTTGATGGACAGCTCTGCTTTTTTCCCCACTCCTTTTTTTATCAAGATTATACACATTAAGATCTCTTAACTTCGGGTTATATGAGTTCAGAAGGGGACCTTTTACAGTTTTTGGAGATCCTAATGATTTTCTGGAAGTAGTTTTGGCAAGTGTAAAATGATTGAAGGTTTGCAAAAAGTGCTTTCATTAATTTTATTATTTTTATTTTTATTTTACATTTGTTAACCGGGCTAGTCCAACTGGACATATTCCATTTTCAGCAGAGGCCCGGGGAGAAAAGCTCCACAGTAACATTTAAATGTTTATAATGTACAATTTTCTGAGAAAAAGGAAGCATGAAAGTGTAAGACAAACAGTACATGAGAGAACAGTAGTTCCAAAGTCAATACTATCTAAGAAACAATACCATATAGAAAGAGAAATATTTACACCAATATAAAAATAATACAATCGTTAGAAATCAGTAGAGAGCCTTAGCTACAGTAAAATAAGCTAATAAGAAAATACAGGAGCTTTGAAAGGAATAAGATACTCCTACAGTAATGTATGTGAGGTTGTTAACAAATATGTTCACAGATAGTTCATCTCCTATTTTTAGGAAATAGTTTAAAGTAGTTTATGCTACTAAGGGGTAAGTAGTGATTGAAAAAGTAAAGGGGAGGGAGGATATAGAAACATGGCAAAGTTTGTCTCTTCCTCTACTGTTGAGTGACCATGGAGTTGGTAAAGACAAGATCCGGGTGTGGGCATGTCCTCCACATGGGGAGTACGGGGAGGCTTGTCCCCGCAAACAACAGGTTTTCTCAGAAGTTCAGTGAAAGTAGCTTCAGTAAACACTTTTGAACTTTTACCTTGAGTGAGTCAATATGAAACATAGTTTTTGTTGTTCTGTTCCAGGCAGCCTGTAACTTGTCTTTATTTTCATGGAAACAAAGTCTTCAGAACTACTAGTGAATAGGGTCTCACCAGCAGTCTATGCATGAGGCCAGCAATTTCAAGTTTTATTAATCTGATCTTAAAGCTAATCTTTTTAGTCTATCTTTGGCCATGACTTCAAAGGTTACAAAAGGAGAAAACAAAACAAGCAACAAATCAACTGATGTAAGTAAGAGTTCTATACATTCAAGAATAGAAAATAAATCATCATTTTACTGTATGGCAGAATCTGTATAACATAATTTGCTTGCCTGTCAATACATAGCCTTTGCAGGCATATACCTTCTCCTGGACTAAGGATTTAGCAACATCGCTGTTGCTATAACAGACAGACAGATAGCCCTGACAGTAAGCTATAGATTTAAGCACGGCACCATTTTTAACATCTATACACCTTACTTTCTTCACTGTCTACATGGGCTATGAACATGTCAGCGCTGCAGCAAGATATGAGCTGTTTAAAAGACTGACCATTGATCTTTGTGTTATTTTTAACTTGTGTAAGTGTACAATGTTTGGCAGAGCATTGCTGTTTCACACTGCTTGGGTCTCTACTTTGGTACACAGCAGAGGTGACTTCTGTATGGAGTCTGCATGCCCACCCTGTATTCAAATATGTTTTTGCAAGGTGCTCTGATTTTCTCACACATGCTGGAAACATATTTTAGATGAATTGACAGTCCTCCAAAATATATATTGGTATACATGCCATGTAGTGTGCATGTGTGTGTGTGTGTGTGTGTGTGTGTGTGTGTGTGTGTGTGTGTGTGTGTGTGTGTGTGTGCGCGGGCATGCGTGTGTGTGTGTGTGTGTGTGTGTGTGTGTGTGTGTGTGTGTGTGTGTGTGTGTGTGTGTGTGTGTGTGTGTGTGAGAGAGAGAGAGTGACCATGCTTAGGTCACCATTTGTTTCCTCACTTCATATAATGAAATAAAGTGTGCCATCATTTGGTAGTTTAGTTGTCAAACACCACAAGTGCATTCAAAGCAAGCACTTCTAAAACAGCATATTGCAGTTTTGCTTAAGACACAGCTGTGCATGGAAACCAAAACATAACACAGCTGCATCTACTTGCATCTGTGTCTGTGAGTGTGTGTCCTGGAATGGGCTGGAAACCATACCTCTCAATTTTGACTCAAATTTTAGCTCTGTCCCTCTGAATCCCTCTTGAAACTAGTGACTTTGGGCAGAAAGGTGGTGAATTACACTTAATGAATAATGACAATAATTAAGAGTTATACACTTCTTTTACTTCAGATAAGGTGTATTAATTCATATGCTCTGATTCTCTCAATGTTTCAACTTAATAGCACTAATATTTTAAAAGTGTCCCTGATTGTCCCTGATTTTTTCTTGACTTTTCCCCGATTTTCTGTTCAGATTTGTCCCTGATTGGTGGAGAGGTCTGCTGGCAACCCATGCAGGATTGGTTTCTGTGTTTTGTACCTAATGAATGTCAAGATAGACACCATATCCCCTGTGACCCTGACTTGAATAAAGCAGGAAATGACAGAATGGATGAGTGAATGCCACCTAAGTGCATACTGCTGCTTGTTGCAAGTGCTTCGTATTCAGCACCTCCATAATCTTCTATGCAACATTTATTATTTATTTATTTAGTTTGCTAACTGAGAGAGTAGACTATTCCACAGACACTAACATCCTAAGCCACAAGGCTATTACAAACATAATTACAAGCAGTAATAAAGTGAAAAAATAGATCTCTTGAATAAATTCTAGGTCACAGGAAGATATAAAACAAAATATACGAGGAAAAATACAAACACAAAATTTTGCTGAACAGAAATTTTTATGCGTGTAATATGATAAAATGCAATGAAAGAAAATTAGTAACATTAGATGTAAAAAAAAAACAAACTTTAATTAATTATTACCAATGAAATGAATAGTCTTTGAACATTAGAGTTTTGTTGTGACTCAGCAACAAAGAGTTGAATGAAATTGGTAAGGAATGTGTATCACTTATCCATTATCATTGAAGCGTGTGTATTTGGATTGGTGTTGGAGGTAGGCTTTTAGAAGTTTATGGAATTGTGGCAGCTACTTTATATAATAGTTAATCTTAACTCATCTGGGAAGATGTTCCAAATAAATGAGACAATTTTAGAGAATGACTTTTCTAACTGAAAAGGTGGTATATGTAGTAGAAGGCCATTGTGGCTCTGAAGAGAGTATTCTACAAAGTGGAATTGTAGCTTGGTGAGTGGAGGATAGTAGGAGATGTGAGGTACTTTATATGTTAAAGCGTTAAGCAGAAAAGAAGCCCTTTGTTTGATAGGAAGCCAATTAGATTTTTGTATATTAATGCAATGATATTTCTTCCATTGTGATAGATGTATGAATCCAACAATTCTGCCTTCTATCTTCTGGAGTAAAGAGGATATTTGAGTGCATCTAAGTGCAAAGATGGGGAGAAAGTATTTAAACTTGGGATTGAGAGCAGTGGGCCAGTGGCTGTTTTTGCATCTGGTATAAGAAGATTGGAAAATGTATTTTCAACTTTAAATTCCAGAAGAATTGAAGAATTTTTTTTGGAGTTGCATAGTATGATGTTGGAAAGAGAGAGCTTTGCCGATGAATATATCTTTATAGTGTCACTGTGTGAGTGTCAGGAGTCTAGTTCCCAGACGGTCATAGATGTTTAATGACTTGAGAGTGTTGCCTTGGAGAGTTTTTTTTTTTTTTTTTGTAGCTGAGAGAAGCTTACTTTTGGACTTCTTGACATAAATTTGCAGTGTACCCGCAGTGGTGGTGCTGTGGTAGCGTTGTCGCTTCACAGTAAGACGCTGTCCGGTTCGATTCTCAGGTAGTGCGTCTTCTGCGTGGAGACATGCGTGAATGGGCATACCTTCGTTGAAGGTTGTGCGTTAGAGCTGGTAACTCGGCACGTAAAAATCAACTACCAATCATTAGTGGACCGGAGTTCCACTGTGGCGACCCCTAACTGGGAAAAGCCGAAAGACGCAACATTAGAAATCCAGTTCCACATGCTTATAAAGCCAAATTGAAAAGAGGATTGCACTTTTGGGACTAGAATGCATTGTTTCCTTTTTCTAAAAAGCAGTAGGTATTTCTCTGAGTGCCTGCAACAGGATGCAATAATTAATCTGAATAGGGCAATCACCGTGTGCTTACTATTCACCTTTTCACATAGTTTGCTCTACAAGGTCTATATCCTGCAGTTTATTTATACTATAACAAGTGAACTAAGCTACAAATATGAGGTTGTGCTAATGTTTTACTGTTCGCTATAAAGTTAACTCTGTTGATTGTGGTCTACATGCAGATTAAGGCTAGGATTTGTAAAGGTTACCACCAGTGGTAAACCCTATATACCTCTGGCATTAGCCATTTCCAGTTCTTAGACAGCCCTACCACAGTGCTTACCTCAAAGAGGTACACCACCATGGTGGACTGTCTCTATAGCCTATAGGAAATGCTAATGAGGCATTCTAGGATAGATGCAAATGGTAATTAGTCATGTGCTCTTCCCCTGGAAATGGCTGTGGTAAGTGAATTACACAGCCGAGTGATTCATAAAACCATACAGCTGTGTAAATCCTTTTTGCCAGCAATAGTAATTAACTCAGCCAAATGCTTACAGTCATCCATTACTTTTAGTGAGTGAGATCATGTTAGAGGAAGCTGCTGGGGAGTTTAGCAGATAGATAGATAGCGTTGAGGGTGTACACACATACATACACACACACACACACACACACACACACACACACACACACACACACACACACACACACACTCACACACACACACATACATAGACACACAAACACACACACAAACATAGACACACACACACATGCATGTATGTCTGAGTGTGTGTGGCTGCATGTGTGAATGTATGTATAGTTATCAGTGATGTCAGATGAGTACTTATGTGTGAGTGTGTGTATGTGTGTGTGTGTGTGTGTTTAAGTGAGAAATATATGATAAATTAATTATGAGTGTAATCAGGTTGTGTTTGATGAACAAAGAGTGTCTGTGCATGTGTGTGGTGATGTCTGCCAGTGTGTTTGTGTCTGCATGTGTTAGTGTGTGTGTGTGTGTGTGTGTGTGTGTGTGTGTGTGTGTGTGTGTGTGTGTGTGTGTGTGTGTGAGCATACGTGGGTGTGTGTGTGTGAGCATGCGTGGGTGTGTGTGTGTGAGCATGTGTGTGTGTGTAGCGAGGCAATGCTATACCTCTTAACTGCCCCTAGACTAATGAGTAGATCCAGTGTACCTCATTAGGGAGACCAGTCACCACAGAAATGTTTCTTTATTTTAGTCACCAGAAACATGATAAAACAAGAAGTTTTGCAGCACTAAAAAACTATTGTGTGACCACTAGATACCAGGAATTGTTTCTACATATTACTCTAAGCCACTTAAAAACATTAGTAGAGTAATAGGTTTTTTATCAGGTTGTATATACTTAATAATAAGAAGTATGGGATTTGTGGGTCCGTGGCATATAGGGGCTGTGCTCAAGACTTCCGAACAAAGCTAGTTGGGACACTAAATGATGCTAGGGACTCTTTATAGATACTTCTCTAATCCAGAGATATAGGAGTATGTGTGTGCGTGTTTGTGTGTGTGTGTGTGTGTGTGTGTGTGTGTGTGTGTGTGTGTGTGTGTGTGTGTGTGTGTGTGTGTGTATGGATGAGTGTACATGCATGTGGTGCGTGCGTGCGTGTGTGTGTGTGTGTGTATGAATGAGTGTACATGCATGTGGTGCGTGTGTGTGTGTGTGTGTGTGTGTGTGTGTGTGTGTGTGTGTGTGTGTGTGTGTATGGATGAGTGTACATGCATGTGGTGATTGTGCTACATGATCCATTGGCCACCAGTGGTGATTACCGCAAGAGCAGAAAAAAGGGATTATGAGTTCTTGTGGTAATCACTGAGCAGTTCATTGACATGCAAATTAGCTGATAATAAGGTTTTTCATTAGGTGCTGCGGTAGCGTTGTCGCCTCACAGCAAGACGTTGTCACGTTCGATTCTTGGCTAGAGCGTCTTCTGTGTGGTGGCATGCGTGAATGGGCGTGCCTTCATTGAAGGTTGTGCGTCAGGGCTGGTAACTCGGCACGTAAAAATTCACTACCAAACATTAGCGGACTGGAGTTCCACTGTGGCGACCCCTAACCGGGGTAAGCCTAAAGACACAACAACAACACAACAAATTATTGTGGCTAAAGTGTCTCTGAATTTCCACAGCCTTACCGTTCACAGCATGGTCTGTCTTTGAATACTGACTAAAGTACCTAAGAATGCTTTTGGACATGCTTTTATCCAGTTTGCTTCCTGCAAATGTTGACATTGCAAAAGTACTCAGCTGTTTTTTTTTTTTCTTGCTAGATACAAGAGGTCTGGAACCTCTTTGTTTGCTGCACTTCCACAGTGTATTAACTTTTCTTTTTCTTATTGAATGCAGACTTATATTTGATAGTGGTCCCAGATGTAGCTAGCTGTTTATGCTTAAACATTTTACTCCTAACTGATTTCAGGTAAGCGCTGAGTGCTATTTAGGTTACTGAATGCCATTTTCTTTTATGACATCATTACAAAGTGCAACCTGATCATGTCGAGTTATAAATAAGCTATTAGCGTACCTTAACATTTATAAAATAGTCTAGCTTCTGTACATATTTTTGATGAATGAGTGGGGGAAACATATTTTATTAAAAAAATGTTTTCTACATGCTAACATTTTACATCTGCGGTCTCCTAAAAGCTTTACCTTACCTTGTGCTCGACTTCTTTTAAGTGGGAGCCCATGTTTTTGCTAAGCACTTTACCTAAGAGACAGCTTCTTCAGGAAACTGGGAAGAGACGAACGCACACACACACACACACACACACACACACACACACACACACACACACACACACACACACACACACACACACACACACACACACACATACACACACACACACACACACACATACACACACACACACACGCAATATACTGATCTAGTTGGGACAGCTTTTCTGATACTGCCAAACTCATAACAGTATCAAGAATTGTCTTTTTTCACATTCTTCCCATACTAGGCATTCCATTATTTCATTTTATTTTCCAATATGTTCATAATCCTGCTTGTATGGAACACATTACATGAACTTCATTTCACCCAGAAACAAATCCAATATTTTTTAAGTGAAATAAAGTTGCCAGCCTGATTTCTGTTGCTCGTCCATCCCATACCATAGCAAGTCTGCTAATAACTGTGATTTTTATCAATGTGTTTCCTTTATTAAGTTGCTGAAGTCTTATTTACTTAAGTCCTTATCACTAGTGATTCATTTTGGTAATAGACTATTGAACAAAACAGACTTGTACAATAAGGACAGATCATTCTTACATCTCCTGTGTAGTAATGACTGCTGGTTCAGATTACTTAATATTTGGGTGTAGGAAGTAGCTATGATTTTCTTTATTCTCTTAATGAATTTACTTTGAATTTGCTCCATTCCTTAACCCTAACCCTACACCTTAACTTAATAAAACTTCCCATATCACTTCCACTGCACAAGACACACATAAATACATAGTTATAACCTACATCTGCCTCTTTACCTAACTGTAAAATACAAACATTCACACATAAACATACAAAACCTATTCCACCCACCTATCCCCAAAACTAACCCTGATTCACCCACCCACACACACACACACACACACACACACACACACACACACACACACACACACACATGCTTTCACCCCTCCAACCCACTCACCTTTCACAGCAAAACAGTCCACTGACATTTTCAACATTCAATTCGATACGTTCGATATTAAGTACCACCTCTATCACTCATTGACCAAACAAACGTTGAATGAAACTGAAGGATGCCATATACATTCAAAAATCAATGAACAGCCCATCATCCTGAAAAGCATCATAATCAAGACAACCAAACCTGTGGACCATGCCAAAAAAATATATGGACCTACAAAATGAATAGGTTTATTCTCATGTATAATAGGTTTATTCTTTTTGATAACTTCATTTTTCATTTCCCATGGTTTTATTGTTTATATTTTACAGTACATGTTGTTGATTTTAATACATAGTATTATTATAAGTCAATGGGCTGTTCATCATTTTTTTATTTTTTATCTTTTGTTTATTCTTGTTTTGACATTATATGACAGTTGTTTGAAACTGACATGGAAGTTACAGGTAATGTTTCTCTGATATATCTTACGGTTTATGTCAAATGGTTGGTACTGATTATAGGGATTAATGGTTATATGCTGATAGATGATTGGATAGAGCAGTATCATATAACCAATGCGAGTGCTTGTGGTTTTTTGATGCACTCCCTTTTATTTGGTGATGTTCTCTATAATAGTTAAATAAGAACAGTCGTTTGATACTTATTGTTTTATTTACCCCCTCAAATGACAAGACACAAGAGTGGTCTAATATCCTATGACAACAGATTGCAAGTTGTATGGAAGCTCTAGGTTATGTTCTATTGATATTCTGTGGTTTATGATATGTAGCTGATATCGGCGATCATTAGCTGGAATAAGCTATATGCTGATAGATGACTGGATGAAGCAATCCATTATATCCAATGTGAGTGTAGGTGCTTCTCCTGATGTATTACTATACATTTGGTGACATCCAGTACTGTAGCTATATAAGAATAGTTGCTTGGTCATCATTTGATTCTAAATATGTATTTTATGGACAATTTCAAGGAGGCTTCCTTTAATACTCGCTATATACACTTCCGAATGATGCATTAGTATTTGTGGATTGTCATTCAACCTACAAAGTTGCTCTTTGAATCAGGTGTAGAACACATCTGCTATTTGCTTCCATTTGTTAGTGGTTAATTAATAAAACTCAGTCACTTAATGTTCTTGGTGAGTATACATGATTCTCAGAATGGGTTATGTTGGAACCAAATAGTTATGTATAGTTAACATGTCTTTCTATACGAGACTAATTATTGGTTGTTGTTTGCAGTCTGTTACACTAAAATATTTTGTTATATCCTGACCACAATGGTTTTAATGGTTTTAATGTATTTTATAAGGTGTTTTTCCATTTATACATTTTCACATGACTGGTATTTTAGATTTTTTCGATCACCATTTCTACTAATGAAGTGTTATACTAATTTTACCTAGATTAATTTTTGTTTCTTTTTAGCTGCTTATGTTTGCTAGATGATTTTGATGCTTGTAGTGGCTTGGAGTTTTTTCATCCTGAGATTGATAAGTGGCCGTATCTTAGCACTTTGCATATATTTATCAATATGTTTTGATTCATAATAGTATACTTCTTATATGTCATATGGATGGATTTTTTCTGTTTTTTTGTGTTTTGCGCTATTGGCTGTTCTTTGACCAGTGGTCTATTATGTACATGTATGGGAAGTGAGCTTGTTTTGTTTAGTGATTCCTGTTTTTGAACAGCCAAGCTGTATCCAATGGATACATAGCACAAGGCTGCCACATAGATACACTTGATTTTAGATTGGTTTTGTGTTTCTATGTAGCACTAATGATCTGCTGGTGTATGTATGCTCCTCATTGGTCACCTAATATCCTCTTTTGACCAATGAAGATAGAGATTGGTTTGTGCTTCTATGTAGCACCAATGATCTGGTAGTGCATGTACAATTCTCATTGGTCATTTAGTATCCTTCCTGAGCAATGAAGATAGATTAACTTGTTAGCACGCGATTGTTATGACTAAATGCAATTTTCTTGTTCAACCAATGATGCTTCAGTAAATGTTATGATTTATTTACATTTTCTGTGTGACTGGTCAAAAGACACTTTTTAAGAGAACATGAATTCTCATAGTTTTATACTTGAAAAAAGGTTCTACCCAAAAGCACTCATCTTTTTATCTGTGTTATATTATTTTATTAAAGTACTTTGTTTATGCTTGTCATTGTGGTGGTTTCACAGTTTTAAATATATATATATAAATAAATATATATATATATATATATATATATATATATATATATATATATATAATATAGATATATAGATATATGGCTGTACTTCAGAAGAATGAAAATCCACCCAATCTCTAAAGACCAAGACGACTTTGTAGAAAACACTAAAGAATGAACACTCGGATCACAGAGTAAAAACTCTGGATAAGTAACCACTTGGCTGGTGCCACAAAACAATAAAAACTGAAGCAAATTAAACCCACCCATGTCAGGGGCTGTGCCCCTCCTAACTAAATAACTAACTATACCAACTCCGAGATTGCACTAAGTAGGAAAGGGGGCAAAGTTCACCATGGTGGCCAAGTGGTTCCATTCCCACAGTAATGTTCTGGTGAGCCAAGTGTTCGTTCTTTAGTGGTTTTGGCAAAGCCTTCTCAGTCTTTAGAGATTTGGGTAAGTGGGTTTTCATTCTTATGATGTAGACCCATTTTCCTTCTTCCGAAGTAGACCCATACACACATATATATATATATATATGGGTCTACTTCTAGAGACCGAACCGATGATTCCCCGACACAGAAATCACCGACGCCAGAAAACCAACAACACACAAACCCGACAACGCGAAACACCGAACACCATAACACCGACACACGGAACGTAAACAACACACTACACTACATAGCATACACACTAGCCCTGACCCAAACCCTAACCCTAAGGTCCGACACTATCGCACACTTCACCTACCTGCACCCTAACCCTAACTCACTTACCCACCCCTAGCCCAAGCTCCGACACTAATGCACACTTCACCTACCTGCACCCTAACCCTAACTCACTTACCCACCCCTAGCCCAAGCTCCGACACTAACGCACACTTCACCTACCTGCACCCTAACCCTAACTCACTTACCTGACCACTCCTACCTCCGTCACTGTCGCACACTTACCGGGTCGCGATCACACATTACCCTTGTCGGTCTTTCCGCTGTCGGCGAATCACCCTGTCGGTATACGTACCTGTCGGTTATCTGGCATCGGTGATTTCTGCGTCGGGGGATCGGCGGTTCGGTCTTTAGAAGGGGACCCATATATATATATATATATATATATATATATATATATATATATATATTTTTTTTTTTTTTTTTTTGTAGTGCTACCTTTCCTCTCCCAACATCTCTTACCAATTACTCCCAATCTCTCCCTATAATATAGTAACTGAAATTCCTATCTCTCTCTCCAACACTTATTCTCTATCAGTCATGTAACATATACAATCACTGCTCTGTTTTGTTTCAAATGGCACTCTACATATCAACAACCTCTGTTCTGTTTCATTTCCTATTCTGTAATGTTATCCGTTCACTACTTGTAACTAACCCTTCTTAGGACTGAGTCAGAGCATCTTTTCCATACTCATCTGCCCATATTCCAAAAACCTAAAAGAATTATCATACGGCATACTCTTGCTGATTGTTGCTACTGCAAATTGAATTAAAACACTTGCTGTTTATTATTTTTCTTCCCTGGGCCTTCACTGAAAAGAGGTTTACTGTTGCCCAGCAAGACTTTCTTTTTTAATCAAATACAAGTAAATAAATAACATATGTATCAGTCCTAATCCATTCAAATTTCTGTGCAAGTCTTTTGAGGTCAGCCAAGTAAAGTGCCTTGTTGAAATTAAAATAAATTACATGGACTCAGAGGCACAGTTGGTACGATGTAAAGGGGGAAGCCACCTCAAGTGCAAGACGTCAGGGGGTACAATCAACATTAATGGCATTCAGTTTCTGCCAGGACTGCATTTGCAGGCACGTCTACATGTATTACATGCTGTACCAGCATTCAGAAATGAATGCCGATACTCACTGTATTCACAAGTTGGGCTGAAATGCTCATTGCTTTGTGTATGGTGTTGCACTGTAGCAAGCCATTTGTTACATGTGTAGCATTTTGCGGTTTTGTTCCTCAGGTGTGATATTACTTTTTTTTTTTTTTTTTTGCGTGGGAGGAACGTGTCAGACTGGGGAAAGGTGCCAAAATAGCTGCTAGGTAAGACTCTTCACTGACTTAATTATTCTGGTTGAACTTATGAAGTGGCGTATGGCCACCACCACAGGTCTTTCTTTTGTGTGTTGTCACTAAACTTTCACTTTGTCAGTTTAGATTGAAATAATTGAACAAGGCATCTGTCAATGTAGATAGAACTCAATGGGTTAATTAGACTGTAGTTTGTGCAGTAGCTATAATCTTCTTTACCTTCATAAATTGGTACATTGATGGCAGTTTTCCGCTTTAATACCACAGTTTTCACTGGCAGATACCTGCTAGAATTTCTATTTATTTATTTATTTATTTATTTATTTGTCATTTGTTAACCAGGTTAGTCCAAATGAGCCAAAGGCCCATTTTCAGTGGAGACCTGAGAAGAAAAGCTCCAACATATATAAAAATAAGATAAATCCAATACGAGGCCCTTGTCAGCAGAAATGCAGCTCAAAAAAACCTTAATGCAATTTTATTAATAAAAACAACAAGGCGTTTTCACCACAGAATTCTGCGGCTTCATCAGAGAAAGTAACACTCCAGGAAGAAGACACTCCATAAATATGTTAAAAATCAGGAAGTGACATCCTACAATTTCCTGAAGCTAGATGGTGTTGCATGTAGTAATCAAATGTAATAGCGCCACTGCGCCTACACACAACAAACCATATATATACACAGAGACCAGCTACCAGGAATAAAAAAGTGCACCTTCAATCTAGTAAAGGTGAAAGGTGCTGCACTTTACAATAAAATATTTTATACATTAAAAAATATACTAAAAAATTATTCAGTTGTTTTAAAACATCAACAAACCAACACTCACTCGGATTAATACTTGTCATCAAAATGCAACAATCCTATTTACTAAACAGCACAAGCAATATTGTGTGTATAATCCAAAAAAACACCACTATACTACAAGGCCAATCATTAACAGTAAAAATTGGATATGCATGTATTAACAGGTATAAGATCCTATAATAGGACCCTATATTGCCTAAATAGCTTATCTAAGATAACTCCTTAATTTCAACACAGGGGTGATATTGCAGTTGTTGTTAAGCCCAGGATGTCTAAACGCATCCAGACGCAATTGAATTAAAACACTTGCTGTTTATTACTTTTCTTCCCTGGGCCTTCATTGAAAAGAGGTTTACTGTTGCCTATAGAGGGATACTAGAGAGGAGAAGGAAGGACAGGCTGAGGGTTTATTTAGTAAGTAGTGAGTGATTTGTAGCCAGGATATTAACAGTAGTTAGAAGAATTCAAGCCACTGGAGTTGTTTTAGGGCAAGGCAGTGGTGAGATTTGAACAGATGGTTGCTGGCAAATCTAGCTATTTTGTTATATGTTTGTTTGCAGCTTGTAGGTGTGTAAATATAGGAGAAGCATAGAGAAGGCAAGGAAGGAGGAATCCTTATGCCAGAAAAGGCTTGGAGTCAGAAGACAGGATTTTGTTTATTTCTATAGAGTAGTCCCAATTTTTTATGTGTCTTTTTAATTCACCGTTAAATATATAGCTCAAATTTTAATTGGTCATCAACTCTTGTTCCAAGGAGCTTAGTGTGTGTTTCAGGTTTAATAATAGTGTTATCAAGAGATGATAGGGTGAAAGTGGTCTTATGATGGGAGAGAGATTTAGGAATGAGGAAAAGGAGTTTAGTTTTTGGTAGGGTTTAGGATGAGTTGGCTATCAGTTAGCCACTTTCAGTGGTGAGAAATGAGCTTTGAGTAATAGAATGAAGGTGAGTGATGTTATCTGAGAAGGAGATAAGAGTAGAATCATCAGTGTATTGAATGAGGGAAGAGGTGGTATGGCATGAGTGGAGGTTGTTAGTAAAGATATTGAAAAGTAGAGGCCCTACAATAGAACAACAACGATGTGGATTAGCACTCAAAAGTAACCAATAATTCAAGAAAGAGTGCTAGAGTAAAAGCTGAACTCGAAGCTAGAGTAAAAGCTGAACTCGAAACTAGAGTAAAAGCTGAACTCAAAGCTAGAGTAAAAGCTGAACTACAATAGAGCCTTGGGGGACTCTAGTCTGGATAGACAGAAAAGGAGAGCAGGTGTTTTTTCATCTAACCGACTGCAACCTGTTAGTAAGGTAGCTGGAGAATCAGAGAATGGTGGAGTTGGAGAGGTTGAGATCAGATACTTTAGTTAGTAGTTTAAAGTGAGAAACAGTATCAAAGGCTTTTGAAAGGTCTAGGAATAGACAGGACACCAATAGGTGTTTGTCTCTAGCCTCTGCAACAGTATGAATGAAAGACAGAAGGGCAGTGGAAGTACTGTGATTAGACCTAAAGCCATGTTGAGTGTGGGTCAGAAGGTTTTCCTGAGTTAGGTATTTGAGAAGTTGATTTTCTATGCATTTTTTGAGGATTTTAGAGAGTGGGGAGAGAATGGTTATGGGTCTAAAATTAAAAGGATCAGTGGAGTTACCTTCTTTGTGTAGTGGTATGGTATAGGAATATTTCCAGATGTCAGGGATGGTAGATTCTTGGATTGAGCTGTTTACAAGTATTGAGATAGGGTAGACTATAGAGTTGGCTGATAGTTTAAGAAAGAGGGGAGGTAGGTTATCAGAAGAGGGGTAACATGGTTTTAGTTTAAGCAGAGGAGATTTTATATAAGCAGTGAGGACTGTTTTAAGAGAAAAGAAGTGGTCTTGGTGGTAGTGGAAGAGGTTGGGAGGATATTTATTTGGGTCAGTGTGGGTTAGTTTATGGATAAATTCAATGCAGTAAGAGTTAAGTAGTGTGGTGGTTTCATGAGAAGTATTGTTAGCGTAGGGGTTAGGAGTAGTAGGTACCCCAGGGTAGAGGATTTTATTAATAGTGTGACAGAATTTTGGGGGGTTAGAGTGGTGGGTGGATTGGGCCTCATAGTAGAATTTGTTCTTATCTTTGTTAATTTGCTTTTTGGTAAGGTTTCTAAGTTCTTTGTATTATGGAGTAGCATAGTGGATTTGGTTTTAAGCCACTGTTTCCAAATGTTATCCCTTTTTTCATAAGGGTGTGAGTGTCTTTTGTGAGCCAAGGGATGTGGTTATCTTTTATCCTAATTCTCCTTAGTGGTGCTAGGGAGTTAAGTATATCAAGGAAAGTATGGTTGAATTCAATAACTGAGTCATTGAGGGGAAGGTGTTGGAGGATGGACCAATTAACTAATGAGAGCCTATTATTAAAGGTTTCATCATCAAAGCAGGAAAGGTTGCAGCAGTCTCTCTACAGGTGGGACCTGGAAATTTGAAGAGAGTGTCTTTGCACATAAATAGAGAGGTGGTTACTCAGGGAGTCGGGTAGAGTGCCAGGATTATGGTAAAGGTTTGGGTTGGAAATAAGGATCCAATCCAGGATGGTGCAGTTATTGTTGTTTTTATTTAAGCAAGTAGACATCATAATTAGTTGGTTGAAGCCATGGAGATTGATGCTAAGATTTGGAGAGTTGTTTGTTAGTTTTTTCCAGTCAAGGTTGACATCCCCAAGGATAATTGTCTTGTAGGGTATAAAGAGTGAGATCCATGACATTATAGATTCAAGGATGGGAATGTTATTTCCAGGAGGTATATATATATATATATATATATATATATATATATATATATGTATATATATATATATATATATATATATATATATATATATATATATATATGTCTGCTATAGCAAATTTTATTTATGGGGGTTTAAATGACAATTAAGGAAAAGTAGCTCAGCTGGCTGGAAGTCTGGGAGAGGAACAGGGGGGGATAAGTTAAGTTGCTTGGGGTAAAGGACTGCCACCCCTCCCCTTTTTTGGAGAGTCTGTCTTGACAGTAAATGTTATAGCTGGGAGGTGAGATTTCATTGTTAGATGTGCAGTTTTAGCCATGTTTCAGATAGGGTTAAGATGTGTGGAGAGTAGTGGGTTATCGAAGACTGCCAGTCAGTGATTTTATTAAGTAGACTTTGTATGTTAATAGAGTAGATAGTTAGGTGTTTGGCAGTAGGGGAGGTGGGGCGGTTGGTGTTAGGTGGGTGAAGGGATGGTAGCTGGGTGAGTAGTCGAGGGGCCAGGATTGGGGTGGATATCCCCATCTAGCAGAAGAGTTTTTGTTTATAGAGTGGGTTTAGTATGGCAGAAGTAATAAGTAAAGGATCTGTACTTGAGTTTAGAGGAGGTAGGAGTTTGACTCGATATTTTGATTTTATGAAGTTGTATGTATGATATATTCTACATAGAGGAAGAGATTAAGAAGGGTAGGGGATTATCCTTATGGGTTATTTGGATGTGTAAGTGTTGGAGATGGTTGTAGGTAGTAGAGTTGTATGTGATAGGAAGTTAAGACTGTAAGGTGGAAGACTAGGGGTTGAAAGGTAGAGGTGTAGCATGATGAGGAAGGATGTGAATGACAGTGAGGAGATGTAGTTAAGTATGTGTAGTAATGTGAATGAGTGTATATGTTA